>NW_009612637.1:9615-43279 GCF_000690535.1 Cariama cristata
ATGGTCACCTTGTGCTGAGGCAGCTCAGAAAAATGCTTTTTCAAGTAAAAATATAAATGGGTCGTGTCACTTTTAAACTCTGAAATATTCCACTGGCACCAGCTCAACTGCCTCTTCGTTAAGAGGTTTTTGTACAATAAATAAATTTGCAAAAGTGCTAGGTCAAAAAAAACAAACCCAGTCAGCTCCTTCTGCCCCCATTTCTCTCATCATTACAACGCACTCTTGGAACCTTCAACTTCAGGGAAATGCAAATTCTTCAACGATGAATTATGCAAGAAGAAGGAAATACATGTGGGTACAGATACGACAGAAAAAGCTCTTGCAGCACATACGGGATGACAAGGTACAGAGACAGTGCTCTCCACTCTTCTGCAATTGAAGAGAGAATAGTGAAATTATACCTGTAGTGAGGTTTTATATACAGCCTTAAGCAACTCCACTTACTGCATCAACACTGCAGAAAGGGGCACATGACTTCTGAGCCCTTGGTTACCGGATGATGGAAAGCAACCTGGGTACACCGATACAAATCCCACTTAAGGTTACATTTGTCATTCGCTGTAGACTCTGCCAATCTGCTATGTCCTACTTCAGACTTGGTACAACATATACACTTACACCCTGCCTGTTCCACACCCAACAGAAATCAAGTCGCTAATTGTCACTGGAGCGGTTTATTTCCACAAGGGCGTCGTACCACTGGCCTACACCAGACTGCAGAACTGTTCTTTGCTCTGCGTAGGGTAAAGTCACCAGGAAGGGGTAGGGAGTGGTGGGTACTGAAATAGCAGAATGTATTTCAGACCAAAATGATGGTCAAATGCCTACAGACCCTCAAGAGATTCCATAAGAGCATCACCGTGAAGCAAGAAGTGGGTAAGAGACAAGGTACTTCAGCTGAAGGGGGCGGTGGAACCACATCCCACAGTACCAGTGGCACTAGTGATTCACATCCTCGTCTCGACCGTGAATATTCTAGCACGGTCACAACCACCTCTCACAAGCATTTTCCCTAGAAGGTACTCAAGCTGAGAGTAATAAACACAGAAGCTTTACCATGGGTCACACTAATATTACAAAACCTGGCATAAAAAGTGAGTGCTCACAGATTCTGTCACAGTATAGAGGAAAAGTTTCTGGGTTTGCACTATTATGAACTTGACCTGAAGGCAAAAGGAAAACAAACAAGCCATGGGAAGCAACTTATTTACTCCCACTGTTCTTCAGTTGCACCAGTTCCCTCAAGATGAAGACATTTCTTCACAGTTATACAAGAAAATTGAGGGGGGCAAGGGAGAAGCCCTGCTGTGGACTTACTGCAAGTGTGACATAAAACAGCAGCCCCAAGTCTAAAGTGGTAAAAGCAGTATGTCAAAAAAAAAAAAAAAGAGAAAGAAAAGGTTGGCAAACAGCATCAAGAAAAGCTTGTGATGCCCTACCAGCCGCCGGGTAGCATTCACCATGGTGCACTGTTGGAGCTGCTGTGTCTGTCGCATTCTTTGCTGGGGATAAAGAGGGCAGAAAAAGCTGTTTGTTTCCCTTCTCCTGTCACCACTAAGGACTCCAGAGCTGTTCTTCAGGCTCCCGGCAGCATCTTGACACTTGACAGCTCTGGAGAGGGCCATGTTTGCAGGCAAGCGCCGCAGCACAGGCGAAGGAGCGTAGCCGTGGGATCCAAAAGGAAACCAGCACCCTTCTGCTTTTGCAAGTAGAATAGCAAGGCGGAAAAGAGTTTTGTCTCAGTTAATTAGCACAATAAGGAGCCACGGAGGAACTTGCTCTTTCATCTTCCATAGACTCTCCATCCCTTTGCATTCAAAGAGCACTTTGTCAGGGAGCTGATTGCTAGATCATGGCAGGTGATGCAGTTTTAATGTGTCTCTTGGAAAGGTGTGCAAAGGACTATAAATAGAGAATCCAATTCCTAAAATAGATTTTTTTTTTTTGCCTACATCACATTTAAGATACTAAGTATCCTTCATACGCTATATTTCCTTATCTGTGTGTCTGAACAATCTTTGGCCCCCATCTCACACATGAAAGCACAGGATCTCACAGGGAGAAATCATCTTTCTCCTGCATTTGCACAGCATATAGCACAATAGGATTATGGTCTTGAGAGCCTAAGAACTAATGCAGTAGAAAAACAGTAACAGATGATATATGAAACAGACAACTGGACAGCAACAGAAGAAAAATAAGGATTCAGGAGAGGAACAGGGAAGGTTTTCAGCTACATTTTTAAAATCCAACCCAAAAAGTCTAGGGGAGATATTTCTATAATCTAGGATTCACATCAGCAAAAAAAAAAAACCACCACAGATGGACGATAATCAGAAATAAAATTTAAAAAAAAAAAAAAAAGAGAAGAGTGACATGCAAAGTAGACACGATGATAAAATATTTTGTACTATAGTTGTGTACCAAAGTCTCTAAGCACTTTACAACCAGCACACATTTCTCCAGAGAGCCAAGGGCTGGTGACCGCTACATTCCCAGACCCAGCTTTACAGAAAGTTGCTTTGGGTTTTTTCTGTTGCTGAGGGAAGGGGGTGTGACAAAAACCTACTCACAAGTCAGGGAGTAGCACGCAGAAATTTCAGTTTCTAGCCCCAAGCCAAGCCCATCAGACAGCATTTTCCCCCCACGGCCTCCATACAAGGCTCAAAGTTTCAACACTGACTGGATTCATCTTATGGAGCACCTCGCTGGTGTAACTGCCTAGGAAGCGAAGATGATCAAGATGCAGCTACGTTACAGAGACCTCATAAATCCTAGCAAGTAAGAGCTGTAAGCAACTAAACACATATGGCAGATCAAACCAGACAGAGCACTTGCAGAAATAAGGAGATTGCTTAGTTCCAGATGCTTGTGTAAGGCTTGGGGTTTTCAAGAACTGGCATGATTCCCACCTCGTCCCATCTCTGTTCCTCCACGTGGTAACTCGGGACTCTGAGACTGACTGCCACCACAGCAGAACATTTCTGTCCCATGTCCTCCTGCCCAGTTGCTCCCCAGGTCAACAGCTCTGCCATGGTTCTTTGTCTACAGAGCAAAAGGAGGACACACCAGTAGCTGAAAGCAGAGCAAAGCAGCAAAACCTGCATAGGAAGGTACGAGCTGAATCTAAAATGCTAAGCGTGTAGAGACAGCTGAGAGCACACTTACGCACAGTATTTTTGATTCATTTACCCCCTCTCAAGCAACTTCTTTAGCTGTTTTCCTCTGATAATGACAGTGCCATCTGCTCTTATCACTCATCTGATATCCCTACCTTTTGGGTATGGAAACTTATCCCTACTCACATAAAGTATCATCAAATCCATTACGTGCTGTTTATGAAAACATACTCGGTTGCTGGAGGGAAGATCACATGGTTATATGGAAAAAGACTTCAGACAGCAAACCACAAGATACCAGGAAGAAATTAAACCCTAAATACAAGTTCTTCACATGACTGTCCTTAGCACCCGCCTCTTTCCTCAATCAAGTTGCAGAAGAAATGCTTACAGTCTCCCCAGAACCAGCCCCGAGTGAAACCAAACCCTCAGGTTTCCCAGCAATAGTCTGGCAGAATACGCAAAATTGCAGTGGGCCTGGGAACGTCAATCTCTAGCAGCATTTGCCATGCTCTAATTAAAAGACGATAATCCGTGAAGTTATCAGCCACGTGCTGATGGAAATAAGGATGAGTGTGTTGGTGCATGGATGAAGGCACTGACAGCATTAATATTATCAATTGTATGTTCTATTTATAATATTCAACCCTACAGTCAACTTCTCAATGACAGCTCACTAGCTTCGTGTAAAGGACAAATTTGCTTAGGGAGTCTGTGTAGTCTCCATCATTGACGGACAGACGCCACTCTGACATCTTCCAAACCCACAGCTATACAAGGCTGTCCTTTGATCCGCCTACTTTTTAGCCTCAAAATGGGTTCTTTTCTCCCTCCATAAGCTCCATTTCACCAGAAACCTTTCCCAAAATGAATATATTCTCTGATGAGACATGACTAAATAGGCAAGTAGGCAGGAATCATAAAAAAATAGACCCAGAAGGTTTGTGTCTTTAAGGTTTGTGACTCATATCCCCCCCCCCCCCCAAATTGGGTATCTTTAATTCAGAAAGAGAACGCCAACAAAGCTATTCAGGGTCAGTTCAGACAATTTCTCCAAAAGAGAAGCTGCAAAGCAGGAACTAAGGCTCACTGGGAGCTAGCAAGCTAACAGAAAGGTGGATGATCTTCTCCTTAATTATTTATCAGCACCTCAGGACTTGAAAGAAAAGCAGCACCTGGCTGGCTAAAAACTCTACCCAGAGAGACAGAGACTACAATTTCCCAGCTATGTCAGCAAACAACCAGAGCATCACAAGCAATATTTTGTCCAAAACTGCAAATATATAAAGCAGGGAAGGAGAGGGTGTAAAGCTAAACCATAACTGAAGCTAAACAATGCCAGAGGGAACAAAGGCCTGAATTTTCAAAAGCTCAATTCCAATTCACGTGTCCAAATAAAGGTCAAATTATGAAGAGTTGACTACTATGCATGCAAACATTTTGAAACAAATATAACTATTAATGCCACAATAAGAATTAGTAAGTGTGGAGAACTTTTCAAAGTGACTTCTGCTTGCTTATGCAAAAAGGGCACACAAGGTCTAAGAAAATCCAGCTTTGAGATCTCTTGATAGTTGCTCTCAAGTCTAAAAGGCTCAAATGTGTCACATAGTTGCAAGCTCAGTACAGCTGCTCTGAGCACAATTCAGTTAACTAGAAATATTAATCAGCTAAACATTATTTCATAATTCTTGGCAATGATGCATATAAATGCCCAAACAGCAAATTACACAGTTTATCATGCTCCTAAATTCACGTATTGAAACTCATTTGCAGTCACCTTCCTCCAAACTTAAAGAGAAATGTAAGGAAAGCAGATATTTCTCCCTCTGCCACAAACTAAAAGGACAATCAATGCAAAGGTATCTCCACAAATGTGATGGTTCTCTCAAAAACATAGGGAAAATGAGCTTTGCATTTGCAGTAGCTATTTAGCTACATCACAGTTTCTAGCTTTAGTGCCATCACACACATGAAATACATAGGTAAGACACATTGTCCCAATTCTCTGCCAGGTACATCCAATACTGAGAGTCAGCTGGCCAAACGTGTGCTTTCTTTTCCTAACATATGGTCCAATTACCACTGAGGCTACTATGCAGCAATCTTTTTATCAATTAGCACAAATAGTCACTAGAGCCTGGGCTCAAGTACTTATCTGATTACATATCTGCCCAGAGCTATCTGCATAATAAAGTAAAAGATACTCGATCTAGCACAGGAATCTCTTCTTTCTTAAACATCCCATGCTTGGCTAGAGAAGAACCATCAGAAAACACATGACAATCCTGTTACGCCCAGTAAGCTGCTTTTGCTCCCATTTTTCTTTGCAGAATAGCCATCACTAGGAAGTCACCTGATGAAAGAGACCCTAGGTAAAAACTAAAGGACCACAGGATCTAGTAATGCAACTTGTGGGTCAGGTCACTTGTACTGCAAATACTGTACTTTTGGAACTCCAAAGCTCAATTTATTTCATTTTGCCCCAGCTCCTGGAATGGCAATGGCTTTAGGCTGGAAGAAGGAAGATTTAGATGAGATATCAGGAAGAAATTCTTCCCGATGAGGGTGGTGAGGCAGTGGCACAGGTTGTCCAGAGAAGCTGTGGCTGCCCCATCCCTGGAAGTGTTCAAGGCCAGGCTGGATGGGGCTGTGAGCGACCTGGGCTGGTGGAAGGTGTCCCTGCCCATGGCAGGAGGGTCGGAACTGGATGGGCTTTAAGGTCCCTCCCAACCAAACCATTCTATAATTCTACAATTCTCACTCTTAGCAGCTTCCAGCACCTTCAGCAAGGTGATCCTGCTGCCTGATCTTGTTTGCATAGCCACATCTGTGCTCTCTTTTCTTTACCAAAGAAGAAAGGCTTTATAGTTACTGAATTCCCATAGGGTATATGGTAAAGTGAAGTTTTGCTGAAGACTTTCAGCCGTGGTTTCAGAGTCATACCTCAACCACAAGGGTCACATCTCTATCTGCTGCTTGTCATTATGAACACAAACACTCACAAATTGTACAACATAAATGAAGAAGCAGTTAATTCCTGCCCCCCAACCAAGGGACCTACAGATAGCCTCTAATGCATTTAATTAGTCAATATCTGTAAGTGCTTTGAAGATAAAAAGCGATGTGATGTGCCAAGTAATACTACTGTGTAACCAGCAGCTCAAAAGCATGTTGCCAAAGTACAGCAATAAGCTTGTCCTTGTAAACCTGTTCATAATAATTATGGCTGTTAACAACAGATATTGTTCAGCTGAATGAACATGGTGAGACTTCAGCGAACAGCTCTCATCAATCTGACATTCCTACAAACGTCCCTTGCTAAATGTCAAGTGAGATTTCTGGAGGGAAAGAAAAATGCCTTTCTTCCCAGAAAAGGACAAAGTTTATGCAGATAAGAAAACAAAGCGAGACAGAAGTGGAAGCAAATAACAGTTTTCAAAAAAATTACTGCCAACTATACAAACTACTAATAAGGGCCTGGTTACAGTGCTGCAAACCGCAAATTACTCTCTTTACACCTAAAGAAAAAAACCAAGAAGATATTGTGATTTATATTATTTCTCTAACTCACACCTCCGCCCTAGTCCTTCAAAGAGTTATACTGAAGTAGCTTGCCATGTGATAACCTAAATCTTCGTTTTCAAACATCCTAGACAAAAATATAGATAAATACTTAACTTGTGGCACAGAGGTAAGCCATGGCACATTTCACCACAAGTTTATTTTATATGCATAATTTAAATACACCGAAGGATTTTTCTGAAGCGGCATTTATAATATCCAGTTACTTGAACTAGTCAGTGTTGCACTGGACTTCTAGCTCTCAGAAAACCCCGTATGTCCAAGATACTTATCCTTATGAAAAACATAATGAATGGGTGAGCAGTAGCTTAGTAGCAAGGAGGTCTTAAGGTGTTAACCCAACACAAACACACCAGAATGGCCAATATCTCAGTATTATTTTCGGTCCAGAAAGTGAACATTCACTGGTTTTTATCATGACAATGCTGAAAGAAACATTTTTAAATGGTTATAAAGTGCTTTGAAGAGATAACTCTCTCGTACACCCTACTACAAGCACCCATCTTCCCCCTTTCCCATGCGTATATTAGAATTAGGATCATTTCCATCATGTTAACGTACCTCATTACCGGTAACAGATGTATTATGGTCCTCTACGCATACGGCTTTGATTCGTGCCATGGCCTTTCATGTACATACCAAGTCCTGGCATGAGTTGCCATTTAAGCAGCTGCCACAAGGAGTAACATGTCTTCAGCAAAGCCAAGCCTCGTGGTTCTCAAAGAAATTTCGATAGCTGAAAGAAATCCGTAAGAAAAATAGTCCCGTTTCTATAAGGCTTTCCAATATAGCCCTGAAAGGTTTCAAGGACTATTCTTTCTCTAAGCTTACAAAACTTCATGGATGCTTCCATTTTACAGGTATAGTTGTTTTGGGTTTTTTTTTTGTTGTTGTTGTTTTTTTTTTAAATAGGGGACAAGAAGGAGAACATGTATTTCTAGGTTGAATCTAAAATTAATAATGCTTACACTAAAATAAGCAGAATAGTGATTGAGGGTTTTTCATACTGATGTATTCATAAGTATTAATGACTTCTGAAACCACTTAGTCTATCTGTAAACCAAGCAACTGAATCCCCTACTGCAAGAGTAGCTCTGCATGGCAGACAATAGTATCATACTTTAAGAGCCAGGTTAATTAACACAAAAATGAAGATAATATTTATTCAAATTCAGTCACATACTATGTTATACTGCTAGGAAGGTACACTATAGATATGTCATCACCTTCCAAATGACTAGAGACTGGTCATGGCTGGATTCCTGACAGAGACTTAGGTTTCATTTCTACAGCTGTAACTTCTACTTGGGCCACCTTTAAAACACAACCCAGGTAAAAATGTGATCATAAACACCAAAATCCACATGAGTCATGAAATGAGAGTTCTGAAGATTTGATATTTGTCTCAAGGGGATTTTCCTCTGCTCCTAAGGATAACTAACCCTACTGGTTGTTCTAACTTAAGCAGCCAGCTAGTCTCTTTCAAGGGGAAATATTTATTGTGCATCTAGCAACAAAACAAGGCATGGATTTGAAAAGCACTTTGTAGACCCAAAGTAGTGTCATTTACTTTCTGACCCTCCCCTCTAACCAAATCCAACCTGGCAAGAGAACCCTGTGGTGGAGTAAACAGTGCAGAAAAAATTAAGAGGAAAATATATAAAAAAAAAAAAAGGGGGGGTGGAGCATCTGTATTCTTCCATGTGGGAAAGAGAATTTTTTAATAATTTTTAAATGTTTTCACTGTTCTGAGGTGTGAATAACCATTATTCATTATAGTTACAAGACTGCTTTAGTCTCCTTTGTGGAGCCAAGTACCTTAAACAGCAACTT
Source organism: Cariama cristata (assembly GCF_000690535.1). Taxonomy (NCBI): domain Eukaryota; kingdom Metazoa; phylum Chordata; class Aves; order Cariamiformes; family Cariamidae; genus Cariama; species Cariama cristata. Next base: position 18,156 of record NW_009612637.1, read on the forward strand.
CTGCACCCCTAACCGACAGGGGTAGCGATGGCTTCCTGACTATTCACATTCAGTCAGTCCAGTAACACACACACACACACACACACGAGATCAGAGGGAGTGATCAGAACTAATACACCACAAACGCCTCCTGACACTTTCTCTAAAGATTAAGGCCTTTTTTTTAATGACCGATCAGTGTCTGAAATAAGCTTAGATTATTGTTCTGCTGCTCAATTCCTTCCCTACTCAGTGAACTGATTCAGCAAAGTCAAGTTACTTTCATCAACATCTCTTCCTAACAGAGTATTTAATGTCCTGAACTTTAGCTAGCTTTTTAGGTCAAAAGTGAGTAACAATTAAATCAAGCTTCTGTGTTAGAGAAGTTATTGTTATGAGAAAAGGGGAAAGGGGGGATTGGGAGAGGTAACGAACACATTTTACCTCATTTTTATTGGATTGATGTACTTGCCTGTAAGCATATTAAGCCACATCAATACACGCAGCTAATGAAATAAGTAGTTGTTAGAACCATCACCTTATGTTTGCTTAGAGGAACTTGGCCTCAATGAGGTAAGCAGGGCAGAGTTAGGAGGACCTTGGCAGGAGCTCAGCCCCACAGCACCCACCTCCACGTCCCCTTTGGGGCTTCGCACCCACTCCATTCCCTTTCAAGTTGCAATTAGGTGAAAGAAATGATGCTGAAAAGAACCGGTGCTTCACGAGTCCCGTTGGTGACCTAGTGTTCCCAAGGCTTACACCGCACCATCATAAATTGAATTTAGAAATCACGTTTCTTTAAGAGTTATGCATAAAGAAGTTCCAGATCACCAAGAAAACAAACTGATTTTTAAAGTGTCTACTTTCAATCATGATAAAAATCAGTAAGGAGTCCAAAAAAAAGAAACGCTGGCTCCAGCTCTTTAGTTGAAACTTGACCTTCTTTCCACAGACTGCAGGAAAAGGAAAAAAGAAAAGGTCATCTAAAAAAATTCCAATAGTTGTTCACCTCAGAAGTACACGAAGTTTTAATGTTTTGAACAGAAAATCTGCTTCTGTTGCAGCAGAAGTGAGTATGACAGAAGCACTTGAACCTTCTCAAGAAATGGATGAGTGCGGGTATGTATATATATATATATGTGCACACACAGAGGCATGCATTATTTCTAGCTGTAGACATGAACACAGGAAGCATTTCTAAATAAATATTGTGCTACTCTCTGACCAGTCTGGAAAAGTTAGTGTTGTGCAGTGTTAAGAGAACAATGAAGAAAGCAGAGCCAAGAATAGTATCTGTACTTATGAAGATTTGAGATCAAAACACGAAGTCAACTCCAGTTATTTCAGAAAGCAAAGTAGCCTACAGTATTCTGATATAGACGCAACCTTGTTCTGACAGTGACAGAACATCAAAACAAGATTAAAGTGTTATTAATTGTATTATTTAAACTGTAGTTAGATTTATGCGGAGGATGGTAGGGGCTATCTTGAAGGATTCGGTGCTTCTTTGTCTTATTCTGATTTGGAAAATTTTTTTTTATTTTAAAACTTCCTAGAGGAAGAAAACATATTTACATACTACTGAATGTATACACTCCGTTCCAGTTTTGACTCATTATGTCTGAGAATTGAAAACTTTAAACCCCAAATAGTTTCCTCATCTCTTACCAAGTTTTAAGTTCTTAATGTATTAATTTCCAAAAACAGAGGTCAAAGCTGCCATCTTTATGAACCTTCCTTCCTCATTTCAAACACTCAAACAACCTCTCCTGATTACACTGCAGTGATACTCATTTTACCTAAAGTAGATGAAGCCTTAAATACAGAAGTACTGTTAAAAGCAAGTTTAGTTAATGTTTTAAATGTATCCTCTGTACTATAACAGAAGTGGTGGGGTAAAGAGTTACATTGTTGTTCTGTGCTTCAACTCTAGACAAAATACAGCTGCTCTGCAAGGAACACACACTAAGGGGGGGGGAGGAATAAATCCGCTTTTTCATCATAGTTTTCCTTTTTTGGATCCTCCCATCAAGTTCAATAGAAAATTACATCCCAAACACCAAATGCTGTGGGATAGTTCAACAAGTCCTATAGGAAAGTGCTATATTAATGTTTTATTATATTCCATAAATTTCAGTGTAAGCACCATGTAGTCCTATTACTTTTTGATGGAAGCCTATAATCTTCATATCCATTAAATGCCATAGGATCTTCTTCAGGGGGCAGAGGTTCCTCTAAATCTGTGAGTGTAGATTCGGGCACCATAGCCTTACCTTCTTTAAAACTCTTGCTACAGGGGTTATTTTTCCAAACATTGCAAGTTGATCCTTTGCTGGGATCACCTGGCTGGACTTCTGTAGGGTCTCCAAGTCCCAACGCTGCTGCAAGGTCCGACTGTTCTGAGTTTTACCTCTCAGCGGTGCCAGTCCTCCGGTTTCCCTACGCAGCTACAGAGCAATTAAAGCAGCACACCACCTGTATGGGTTTTGTAATATTCATCTCTATTATTCAAACTGATCCCACAGTTCTGCTTTTGTTGCTTCTACCCTTGAGGGAAACACAATCAATCCTGCAATTCCAGAACCTGATTTGTAACACGATGTATTAGCGTAAGCTGCAGTACAGACTATGGCTGGGAGGTTCACACCCACTGTGAACCAGGGGCTAGGCAAAACAATGGAAAGCAGGACATGACATAGCCTCCAACACAGCAAGTCAGAACTTCATGGCTGATTTACTGACTCAACTCTTGCTTAATGCTTCTCAAATTATTCTTGGACTAGCTGGTGTGGAAGAGAATGAGTCAGAAATTGCTTGTGTATTTCATCTCCATCCTCACCAGCACAAGGCAGACAAGCAAGCAGAGAAAAACAACGAATTAACTGCAGCAACATTCAGAAACAAAACCAAAACTAACCTTGCTAATAGTCTAGTTCCTCCTTATATCCTAAAACGACACGAAGGCTGCCCACTACGTTGACGTGGTGACCCACCTTTACTGCTCTCTCATACAACATGAATGGCAGTTGCATCGGTTCTCACCAGGGCTCGGTGTAGGTAGTTCAGACATAGGCATCTCCAACATGATCCATTTATCCGTCATCTCTGTCCTGCACTACTGCAGTAGAGTTCTGAACCTATTTGGCCACTGAAGGTAATGCAGAGAGCAGCAGCAAGGCAACACCAGTGTTCTGATCCTCACTCCTGCCTGTGGAGAAGCAGCTTCATAGAATAATTCTGGCTCTAAAGGTCACAGGTAGCAAAAGATCACTTATCTGAACCACAGCCTTGACCCTTACTGCTTTGCAGTGATTGTGCATCCTGTTTTGTTCCAGTTCTCCCAAGTTAAACAGTATGATCTCAGAAGGGAGGTACTGTTTTGTCTCACAAAATGACTGAATTTTAACAGCCATTCAACAATAAATTTAAAAAAAAAAAAAAAAAAAAGAAGAGACTACTGCTTGCCAAGTGCCTGCAAGTAGAGATTGATAGCCCAAGCAAGTAAAAGCATTTCTTCATCTTATGAAACTCCGGGCATTGTATGTATAATGAAATGACATTAAAGATATTTGTTACCGGAATACAGAGAAAGCAAGTTAATCAGAAATAGCACAAGTGTCAGGAGTACACAAGGTGGTGGTGGGGAAGCTTCTCATTTCTGTCCTGAGGGGTACCAGCCATGTACTGGGGGAGCGATTTACCAGCTTAATGCAATAGCTCAGTAACAGTTTTAGTAGTCTATACAGTATATAAATCTATACATTCTTTACCCTACAGGAAAACAGGTCATAGAGAAAGCAAAAGCAAGTAAGACAGATCACCGAGTAGCTGCATATGGCTATAGTAGATCAACTATAAGACTGTTTTTCTAACCACAGCTACCTGAGCTTTCGTAATGTCAACAGGCACAGAAAAAGAGCCTGATCCCTCCAAAAGGGCCAGAGCACTACCCTAGATTTAAAAGCAGTGTATATTGCCTATTCTGCTGGGGGTTAGTACGCCTAATGAGTAGGGCAACAAGAGTCTTGATTAGGTGTATTGTTTTCTTTTGTTGGGAGACAAAGTCTACATAAACAATGGAATTCAACAAAGGTTTCCTATCTGGGGCAAAAGCAAGGGCAAAAAACATTAGTTTCGTTTCATATCACCCACAAATCAACTGCTTCTCAGTATTAACCTCGCATCATAAAAATAAAATTGAGAGTCTAGAGAACTGTAGGCGAAAAATCAAAAAGAAAACACTAGGTTAAGCAGCAGACCTTAAGATGTGATACTTTAAAAAAAAAAAACACACACACCAAAACCATAGTTTTACACCAGTAGTCTCGCCCAAAACATTTTTAGTGTAGCTATGATTGCTTTTCCTTTTTCCAACTGTATTAGCTGTTTTAAGAGGTAATACCTCCTCGCAAGATAGTTCCCATAAAAAGCAGAAACCTATTCATCCGTTGTTTTAGAAACTGAAACAATTGAAGTATTTCCTTTCCTTTGTAATACTAAAAATTCAAACACAGTATTACATTAACAAAGGGCACTTTCCAATCCCATTACAAACAATGGTATAAAGCCTGCGTAACCTTAAATTCTTGATGTTTTCTAGTGTCTGTGTCATCCTACCAAAACCAAATGCAACATCAGGGCCTTTCGTAGAAGATGTGCTCTTCTTCCTCCAGTGACCTTTCCTCCACTGCTTCTTGTAGTGCTTACCACCAGGCTTAAATAATTAAAGATGCCTAAGCCCAAAGTGACTGCAGAAACGCAACTCCATTTAAAAAGTACAGTTTAGACAATAATTTGTAGAACAACAACTGGAGGCCAAATGCTTATTCTCATAAACTGACATCCTTATTGGAACTACCTACTCATTTCCATTGCCTGAGGGCCTGGACAAGATCATGAAAGAGGCCTTCTAGTACACCAATTACAGTTAAACAATATGGAAAGAAAGAAAGAGACAACTACCAGCAACATTCAGATGTAAAAGAATTTATGTGTTAAAAGCTCAGGCACGGTTTCTGAAAAAACAGAAGAGCACTCTCATTGTGTAAGAGACATTTAACCTGGATAAAATAACCTTAGGGAATAAATACTTATGTTACATTTAGAAATATGTGGTATTTTCTCAAACATTCATAGATACAGAAAAAACTACTTTCCAAAATGCACTTTTTCCTCCCCCAATATAACACAAAACTCACTTCCACTAGCAAAGTAAACATATACGACTATCAGAATAGTAGCTTTAACCATTTCTACTTCCTCTGCATCCTCAAGACCACCACTTTATAACATTTTGCTCCTGAAGTTTTCCTCCCGGCATGCGAAAGCATAAAGAGAAAGGTGGTGGTGGGGAAGCAAATTTCCGGCTGACAACACCAGAAGGATTTCAAACTGGCTCATCCCTAGCCAAAGACAAAGATGAAGGTTTATGTCACAGACAGATAAGAGATGATGAAATAAGTTAGGCTTCTCCACTGCTAGACATCAAAAGTTTCCATTAAGTTCCAGATGGAATAATCATTGAAACGGTCAAGATTCATAGCAAAGCTTTGATTTCAAATGGGAAATTACGTTAAATGTAAGTATTTCAGACAGACTTTTTACTAAGTTTTCCCTGTCTTTCTACATTCTGTAAACATACGCAGTAGAACATACACATCCTGTATGTTAAATGAGGCTTTTCATAACTAGACTTAAAGCTAATACTCTTGGAAAGTTTCATAGAAGTCTTCACAAGAAGGAACTCAAGGGATCAAGGAAATTCCACCCTCTCTTTCTCAAATTCTAATCTAACACTTCCCATACAGGAAAACAGCAAAATTAACACCACTTGCATGGCAGCAAATATTCCTCTCGAGAGGAAAAAAGTTCAAATGTAAGTAGAAATGCAAAGATGTAACTCTCTAAAAATAGGACAAATCTAAAGCAGGTATTTATATATATATAAAAAATATACACACACACATACACTTGATGATTCAGGTATTAGGAAGCGGTATCCCAAGCCTGCATACTACAAAATGGAGTCAATATATCTGGAGACAGGTGTGGAACTTCTCTATTCATCTAAATAAAAAGAAAGATCTTGCATCTCCGCCTACTTCAGAAAAAGAATATAAGAAGAAGAATTAAGGCAGATTAAGAGACTCTTCAAGGCAGTTTAAGACCCTTAAGCACACATTCCCAAGCCAAGTATTTAAGAAGCCTCCTAGTTACCCCTCTCAACTGTCACTGTTTTCAGTATTGCATAAAGCTGCTTAAACTATAAAGCTGATTGTCAAGGGAATCCCAGTTTGAAGGGATCTTTTGTGGTTTGAAAGGGTTGTGACTTCTGTAAAAGGAGGGCATCAGGTTGCTGCAGCAAGCCCTGAATATCAATGACAAGGGAGGAAAAGAAAAACTAACAAGTCAGGCTATACTGTCTCTTACTACTCAGCTAAATCGCATGGTAGTTGCAGGGCAGGAGAAAGCCAAGGAGGACTCGGGCAGTCCTTGCTCCCTAGGCCGCTTTGTTCTCCAGTAAACAGTACGGATACTCTGCTTCAGGTCCCAGGAAAACAGGAGGTGCCTCTGAGCAGTGCTGCTACACACAGTCCACTCCATTGCAAGCATCCACTGAAATTTCCGAGAAAAAAAAACCCACGTGGATCAGGTGCGATATGGAATATGAAGCACAGAAAGAAAATGCACTGTATTTAGTGCCTAACAACCAGGTCACATTAATCCAGCCATACATTAACTCAGCCAAGTTCCTTTGCATATTCTAGAGCTGATAATATAAAGCCATTCACGATTTTTTAGTCACTAAAAAAAAATTAAAAAAATCTTCAAAGCTTACACAGTTTTGACACGTTTTTCGCTGGAAGACATGTGGGTGCGATTTTTTTTTTAATCACTAAAAAAAAAATTAAAAAAATCTTCAAAGCTTACACAGTTTTGACACGTTTTTCGCTGGAAGACATGTGGGTGATTACTTAAAAATTACCAGAGTCAAATATTCTAAGGTCTAACTCAAACTCCAGAAATCATGATACTTGGTTTTCCAGAACTGAACTAAAATACCTACCCATTCAGTTAAATTACTTCGTACTTCCTTTCTGATGCAAATTTTCAATGCATCAGACATTTCAGTTGAATGTTATCTCTGGATACTTAGGCTCTTGCATACCTACATATTAAATTACCTCTTCCACATGCCGCAGTTTGCTTCAGACTTCCCAAATTCAACCGATCCACGTTACCTATTGTGAATGCACCACTTCCATCATTCTCCCAACAATCCCATCTAAACTCAAGTTTAGCATGTCCCCATATAAACTTCTAACCATACAAAGGGCCTGCACCCTTCTCCAGTCACAAACCCTTTTCATCTAAACGTGGCCCAAACCATGTCTCTCGCTTTGTGTGTTTTCAGAACTAGATTGCACTTCCACCTGAGAAGAAGAATAGCATAGTTGAACAGATAAAGAACGTGACTTTAATATTTACAACCTGTTGCAACACAATAATTGAAGAGTCTGTGGTGAGGCAGTATTCCCAGGAAGGTATGTTCTTACTTGATATTTATTCTTACTCAATATACATTCCTTTGCTTAAGGAACTGTAGCTCAAATTTCCTATCAAAGTCCAAGGCTTAAGTTTTCAAAGCTTTTTCAAGAGAGATCCAAATCCCTTATGGAGTTTTGATAATGCCACTCCTGTTACTAGCCTTCCTCTACCTACTCTTGTTCAAAATAAAAATGCAGACTTGGGACTTAAGTGGCATTTCTGAAGCATAGGTTTGAGATGCTTAAAAGAACATTCTACAATGTAATTTTGCCCAAACTGCTAAAATACACTTTTACTGCATGCAAAAGTAAAATTTTCTTCCATGTGCAGCCTGTACAAAGTAATCCCTGCTTGTACTCGTACAAGAACACAAAACTACTTTTGTCTTTGGGGTAACCTCTGCGCTATTTTTCCTTCCTACTTTGAGTTCACCCATTCCACTCTTTTCTCTCCAGATTCCACTACTGAACCTTCTGCTTTCCAGAAGGCAGCTACTCTTGCAGGTTTTAAGTAAATTGCAGGTAGATAAATTAGCTTTGAAGTCCCTCATTTTCCTCCTAAATTAACCAAGGGTTTCATGAAGATTTATAGGTTTACATGAAATGCAGAGTTATTACAGCCAGCAGCTCCAGAGGAAAGCCTATAAATAAAAATAGGTTGAAACAAACGGAGCCTCAACCTGAGAGCCTCTGTAGAAAGTCCTAATCTCAGAACACTCATCTTCTCTTTGTCCCTTCAACTAGAAGCTGCATGATACCTTCAACAAAGCTTAACTGATGAACTATAGGGGAAGGGGGGAGAAATCACAGAGGCAAGGAAGTGCCATCCCGAGTTTTACCAAATAATACTGAAATGATGTCTTAGTGGTTTCATAAGCTGGTGATCCACCACATACATAGCGCAGAAGCGTTGCTTTTCTTTCTCATTTGCCAATTCCTTTCTGGGATAGCAGAAAAGACAGTAAAGATTATATACTAGTAGACAAATTAGAAAAAGCAAGCCAAGATTACGTGGAAAACACACGCACTGCTTGATAGCCCCATGTTGCACTGATAACATTTCCCCCTACAATCAGACAATAGAAAGGGGAGTACTCTTTTGCCCCCCCAGAGACTTAAATCCAATTAAACAAACATTTGCAAAAAAAAGTTACTGGCCTCCCACCTCACTCCTCCATATCTTTACTTCATACTAATTCAGCTCTTTCAGAGAAGCTAAACAGAGAAGGAGTTGTTATTCTTGAACTAAAAACCCTGTTCTTATTCTTGCAAACAAGATGAACAACAGGATTGGAACTGATGGTCTCTGATTACCTGTATGTAATTACTTCATGAGTACTTGACATAAATTTAACCCACCAAAACAACATCTTAAATTATCAAAGAGATTAGAATAATGGACCTCATGGAAAGTCTCCCTGCCGTGGGTTGCAAGCTCAAAGCTATGTCAAAAAATGCAACAACCAAGTCCTTTAAATGAGGCTCATAACTGCCAAGATCAGTGTGAAACAAAAGCATACTTATGTTTCCGCTAGCCTTTGCGACACACAAAATAGAGATGGAATACCTGCCATTGATGGCCAGTTGAGTAAAGAACCTTTGGCAAGTTACAAGACAACTGCTGTTTGAACAAAAAGTTTCTCCAATGCACTTTGGGAAGAGACCTAGATTCCCTACTACAATTCTGCCTCTGCGGTGTATGTTTTAAGAAACCAAGCCTCCGGTTTCTGAAGAAGTCTCTGCCCACCACCCTCCTCCAGAATCAATAGGATTCTACCTTACGTAACCACTCTAGGTTTGGCAGCAAGAGCTTTTGCGTGGCAGCATCTTGCAGATTTTGAGAATACAGAAACAGCAAGTTTCCTCCTCAGCAATATGCAATAGCTGTAGAAAACTCCGCATGCCACTTGGGCATTTGAATCTTAACTTTGAGAATGTCACCATCATTATCTTTCCAACCTGAACAGTAACAGCTTCTAGAAGCAAATACCTACCTATACATACCACACATTCAACACTCCTCTTTTGGACCACTCCCAAAAGCTACAGTGTCCAAGCCAATGTTTTCTCATGTTTTTTATAACTCAACAAAAATATCTGATCTGTTGCATTAATTTCATAAAAAACGTAAGGAACTCTTACTACTAAAGGATGCCTTCTTGGCTACCTCAATCTGTGGAAGGCCAAATAACAGGTAGCACCACAAAGGTTGTCCTCCCTAAACAACCTGAGTAACTGTCCTTTTGAAAAGCTAAGAAATTAAACAATCTACCAAAGTCCATTTTCACACTTCCAACTAGGAGTACTGAAAGCAGAAAATTAATCGGTTTTAATCTGCTGCTTGAGAGTTTTGAGTTTACCTAACGTGGTTGTTTGCTCATCCAGGAACTGGAATTTTGGATTCTTAGTCTCCTTCGTTTCTAAACCTTATCCTTTGACACAGAATGAAAAGAAATGGGAAGGAGACCAATGTGGGGAGGGGAAAAAAAAAAAAACGCAAGTAAGTTAGTGCAGTCAACTAACTTGTCAACTGAAAGGATATATTTGTAACTTCATTTTTTCCTTAAGTGGCTAAAAGTAGTATTTTTCTACTTACTATTAATTCTCTTACAGTAAGAGACTTAAGAACACTAACTCAAGCCACAGGAGTTTTCAGCGATTGCACCATTCGTCATTAGAGAAGTACACATTCATAAGCAGTGTGTGTTTACTGGTAAACTACTCCTTTCTGGTTCCTTATTTCAAAGCCAGGCCCAGTGTCACCACGTTAGCCTAATATAATATACAAACCAACATGATGAGTCAGCAAACAAAATGACGTGTTCTGCCGTCCCACAGAGCTTGTTATTTTGGTTCAAGTCCTGGAATTGCTGGTACATCTCCTCTCTCACATCCTCCCCTTGCTTGCATGCCGCTGCAGAGCTCCAAGATTGACTTACCAGTTGTCAGCCCAGCTTGTTTCAGAAGGAAGGAGGAATTCATGTGTAAAGTACCCTGGGTCTTAGAAATGCAGAAACATGTGCTGGAGAAGCTTAGTGCCTGGTTGGCTGACTTCAGCAATGAGAAAAGGAAGCTGTTCAATTAACCGGAACTAAGTGAAAAATAAATTTCAGTTTTCTTTATCTTCCACTTATTCTTAAAACAACATTTAGATATTTCAGCTCATGAGAATCTCATTCTATCCATATTCCCGCCGAGAGACTTTACCTACAATACACTCACTGAAAGATCCGTGCAGGCCATCCCTTCATATTTCAGCAAGATGTACAACGCATGGTGGATCAAGTTCATACAAGCACCCAAACAGTACAGAGAAGAAAGCATTTTCCACGCTAGGTGAGACTGAAGGCATATGGGGCCTTACACTATGAAATGCAATTAAATTGGAAGAGCCACTAAAATGAAACACTTGACATTCTTTTCAGTTTTTTAACTGAACATTAGGAAAAAAACCCACACATGGTCCAACTGGCGCCTGTTCCCACATAAAACCTGCTAGCACCAAGTATTATCCATTTCCATTCTTGCTGTAAGAATAGCAATGGTATTAGAAACCTAAACTGATCCCATCCATGTTATGTTATATAAAATATTGTGTATATTATAAGATATACAAGCAAAAACAAAAGATAGCAAAGATGCTAGTATAACTAGGAAGTCAGAATTGAAATCCGGGAAAAGTTCTAATCAAAATCTATTAAACCAACAAAAATACTTAGGTAGGGCCAGAGAGGGGAAGAAGCACGAGGTTTCCTCTTCAGTGAATCTGCTAAAATGTAAAATAACCACCATTTGCTTTAGTCTGCAGTATATAAGGAGATGATACTACATGCAAAAAAATCCACACCGGTCTCACTTCTGTAGGGTTGATGATGAACAGAGATAGATGATTAATAACATCTGGACACCATAACAAGAGAACAGTGACATCTTTCTTTTCCAGCATACAGGTGAGTACCCTCCCACTCAGTTTAGGGTAACACTACTAAATTATATCCCACACAGAGTATGTAGAAATACTAGCGGAGCAGATGTGTCGTCTTTTTCCCCAGAACACGAAAGTTGTTTCATCTCCAGGCAGAACATTTCCCCCCTCCTTTCATCCAGCTGACGTCTCTGCTTTGATGGTCTCATTACATCCTTCGATTCTAAAACCAGGGTAAGGCTCTAAAAAATCATGAGTTGTCATTTCTACACACCTCCCCTCCTTTTTTTTTTTAGCCCTCATTACACACAGACTGTTCCCCATAGTTAAAAGAGGACATAGCTCACTGCCTGATGAGATATATTCACATGCTACATGCAACGGGGCTTGAGGAAAGTACAATGAGGGAGAACTATGGCAAACTGCATCCTGCCCAGAAAGAGGTTTGTCATAATCATATAGAGTAAAGGTACAGGCAACACAGGGCATCACTTCCAGAAAATGAGGGGAAACACACCTATAACCAGTTCTCCTTTCTTCCTTAATCCCTCTTTAAAGCTATTATGTAAAACCAGTGGGAAATAGAAGGACTGACTGACAGGATGCAATAACATAAAGTGATTTGATTACTCTGAAGCAGAGTCTTTTCATTAAGTTTTTAGCTTTACAACACAGGATCTATTACAAGAAGGGTCATTACACTTCTTTGTACCAAATGGATCAAAGGTCCATCCTATTTGATGTGTCCTTGTATTTATAAATCTGACGTAAGTCCACTTTTCTTTACATACATTACATATATATATGTACAAATACAAGCCCCTCAACATCTAATTATTCAGTAGAACTGTCTTTTGATCCATGTCTTTTTTTACAGTAAATAACTAGCTATGCAGTCTTTCAAATAGATACCATATCCTTCAATATTAGTCATTCATATTCATATAATTGAGAGGGAGCGAGTACCTAGCAATTCCATTTGGAGAACGAATCATCTTTGAAATGTATTTACAGATGGTTTTCTCACCTCCTTGGGAATGCTAAGAACTATCAGTGCAGCAATAAAAAAAAAAGCTTAACTACAAGAGCTCCAATTCTATTGCAATGCAATGGCATTTTATTTCGATTATTTAATGGAAAGATGGGAAAGGCTACAACACTCATACTGTTCCTGCAGAAACTGCATTGGGGGAGCGTGGGGGGAGGAGAAGTGCCAGGTTTAAACACCGAGTAGCACCACAGTCATATGATTGATAGATCTCCAGAAATACCGGAGTGCCATGAACCATGCTGGATGAGACAGTTACTTCGGTCACCTGAGCACTCGGTAGCACCTCCACCCCAAAAATTCAGGGCCCACAAGAACTGATTTGTGATGGGCACTCTGTTCCATACGAGTTATTACTGTTTGGCCCTACATATTTCATAAATTCTGTAGCTCTCCCCAAAAAAGCAAGCAGTGGCATTCAAAAGGTTAACAAGGAGCAAACAGATGAACTTCACATAAGTGATGCACAAATCCTCAAATTTCCATTCTGCTACCTTCTACTTCCGCTAACAGCAGCAGAAGCAGCTTTTTACTTACACATTCATCATTCCAGAGCTGACTGAAATGCAGAGAAAAAAACTAGACAAAATTTATGAAAATATGGAGACTTCTATTGAAGATATTGCATGAGCTGTATTTCTTGCCCATTCTAGATTCTTTCCAAATATTTTAGCTGGTTTAATAAAAAGAATTCTCTGCCTAGAAATCCTAACACCTTTGAAATGAAAGGAGCTTTCTAGTGCTATTTAACTAACATTTTCCAGCACCATAGATCATTATTTTGCAAGCATTTTTACCGTGCAAATGGCAGGGGGAGAAGGAAAAAAAAAAGATAGAAAAGGAAGTAAAAAGGCGATACAAATTACAAGCACAGACTTTACAAACACCACACTCCATATGCACCCAGTACTCATGTTTTAGCTTTTTCTCCCCAGCTCAAACAAGCAAATACAAAAACAAACAAGGAAGCAGAAGGAGTGGACAAATCCCCGGACATACCTTTTGTACGGTCCCTCTGTAAACTTCACAGAAAGAAATTTAAATTCCTCCAGCTGGATTTGCTTCTTCTCGCTTTTCTCTTTCTCGAGTCACACAGAAGCAAAACAATTAGTTTTCAGAGGTTCCATTTACTGCTCTTCCATCCCCAGCAAAATGCATCCAGGAGACTATGCCAAAAGTAAGCCCAGAACTCAAAGGCAATTGGAAAAGGGAGCGTAGGGGGTTGCTGAAGGACCAGATTGTGAGATTCAGTAGCTCGAGCGCAGAAATATCCTACTGTACAATATACCTGGCTTCTTGCTCACCAAAAAACTGTAGTGCAAACTGTCAGTAGTAGCCTCCAATAGCTGCTGTGTGTGCTGCAGATGGTATGTCTCACTGTTACCTTCCCAGATGGGTAGAGGATTCAGAGAGCAGCAAAACCAGGGGGTAGCCTCCAAACCAGGTGGATTGCCAGCCACTCATTCACTCAGTCCAATTAATCAAGACAAGAGCAGTTCAGTCACTAGAGGTATCTCCTTCCAGGGTGCACAGGATTATGGCAAGGTTATTAATCTTGCTTTGCTGCATCCCCCCCACCCCCTACATTCAGCAGCCTGCACCGAGATGATTGCCAGCTCTGTCTCTGTCCCTGTTCTACTGCATTTTGCTCAGCCCTCTGTTGCTGCAAGTGAAACACAGAGGAGGGAGGAATACTAATAAGGTGGTTAGCTACAGTTTCTTTAAGGCATTCTACATACTGTGCGCGTGTGTGTGTACGTGCGTGTGTCTGTGCATTTTCCACGGGGTGATCTGGATTTCTTTGCAGTTGAAATAGGACCTGTTTCTACATCAAAGTCTGAATTAAGCTGGATTATCACTTAATGAATATCAGAGCCAGCAATTGTGTTTTACTTAGGATAAGAGGAGGGTACTAAATGGGCTAGAAGATTAGGACAGCAGTAGTGGTTACAGGGGGGAGGGAGGGGGGGGGGGTTTGAGTATAGAAACCACACTACACCCAAAAGAGCGCATTAGGTTAGAAAATTTGTTCCAAAGCGACTCATTTTAGAAGTCATTCTTATATCCTGTACCAGTCAGGATTTTAAAATCAGCACGATATTATCCATCTCTAGATTAGACAGCAATATGCAGAGTCAAGTAAATATTTTTAGAAAAGAAAGGATTTCTGGCAGGAAAAGAAAAATTCAGAAAGTCAGTGGAGGCAGATATCCAGCACTGCATTTATGAAGGTACTGGAAATTATCTTCTTTACTGAGAATGGTTCTGCTGAAATCTTTCACTTGTGAAATGAGTTTAGAGTTCTCAAACAGCCAAAACAGATTTTCCATGTATTGTCGAAGCAGCTGACCTGCATTGGTGCACAAACCTGGGTATTCTGCTGTGGCAAGGACACATCCTAGTTGTAATTCACGTCCAGGAGACACAAAAACTGTCATATTGCTTTTGCTTTCCCACAGGTAATTCAGACCCTCTGCACCAGGTTCAGGATGCCAGCACCGCTGTTTCACTTGGTGTCCATAATTCCAACTTTTTGCAGCAGGGGACACTTTGAGACTCCTTCAGGAACCTGAAAACAAAAATAAACAATTCTTCAGAAGCAGCTTGGGGATTACTGCACTAACTTACAACTATACAGGACCTACATCCATAGGTTTGAGCAACCAAATATACTTGACAGAGCTCCCTATTGAATGAGCTACATGAAATGAGTTTGGCATTTCATGTTATGGAAAAAAAAGGTACCACAGCAAGTTCTAGCAACTAAACTGTGATTGAACAAGCAGAGATGGAAAAGCCTGTGTAGTTTTAGAGAGCTCATCCACAGGTTAGCTGGCAAGGGAGCCTGGATGCACTGACCGTGGCAGTATTACTGTTACTTTAGCACAGAGGACTGCAAGCTAATATGGCATTGTTGCCACGATATTTCATACTAGCCCTGAGTAAAAGCCTTCTACTGGTAAGTAAACCCTGCGGTTTTGACAGCCAGTGAGCTTACAAAACCACACAGCACAAAAAGGCCGAATCTCCATGGTATCTGGAAAGAGAAATATAGGGCCCTGTAGGGAACTGCTTCAGAAGATGGAAGACCAGCCCTGTTGCACTAATCACACGTAGTCACTTGGGCTTTTGTTCAATTTTTCAGCTTAACTTGCATTATAATTTAAATCTAATTTATTTACTTGAATAGGAAGAGGAATATATGAATAATTTATTTATATGAAAGTCCACAGAACAGGAGACATTGTAAATGGTAATTGTTTTTTCTTTGCTGTGATTATTTTTCTTCTCTTGTCCACAACCCATCCTATACCCAACACCGCACGACACCTTGTGTTGCTGTTTAAGCTCCGTAAGTCAGGAAAACACCATTCTCATTCATCCACAAACATAACCAAGTTTATCCACGTAAGAACACGAGCAGCCACAGTAGCTTGGACTGAAGGTCCATCTAGACAAAATTTTGCCTGTGCTGGTCCCTGTCACAGACAACCATCAGATGAAGGGAAGCAAACAGCAGTATTTCCCCAAGTACATTGTCCCAGCCTTTCATTATCTGCGCCATAAGGAGTTGCAAGGTCAGAGATGGGAACGCTTTGCGCACTTGTGTACACCACCCGCAACCCCACAGTCTCCTGTCATACCCTGCCTGGACTCATTTCTTCATGCTGAGAAGCTCTGATGTGTTTAACTGTCTTTCCTCTTGACTTTGCTCTGTTCACTTGAACACTCTTGTCACAAACCTTTTCCACCTCGTGCAGTGTCCAAAATGCCACAGGCATGCCACAAGCTTATAGCACGTACAACAGTGATACTTTCTGTTTTGAGAACACATCACCCCAGAACACATACTAACAAAGCTGACTGTTCACGTTCTTTCTAAGACTGTGGCATGAGTAACTTGGCTACTCAGGATATTAACTTCATCAGTGACATACCATTTATAGTTCTAACTAGTCAGCTAAGCTTTCATAAGGCAGACCTCATGTCTAGACCAAAGTCCAATGTGAACAGCCTTTTCCACCACCTTTAAGTTGTTTTTCTAGGTGCAGTCAGAATCTCTCAAGTACATAAAAAAAAGGTTACACTAAAGCTAATTAAATCAATTCACACATCTAAAGTTTACAATCCAGGGGACTAGAACAACAGCAAAAAGAATTAAACTGACTTGTATTCTAATTTCCATTTTCATGGAAAGAATAGGAAAAAAATATTAAGTGTTGTGCAAGAGTAAGTTATTGTTAGGAGTATCTTCCAAGTATTGCTCATCATAATCCCAAAGGGGCAGGCAAGGACCTCCATCCTACCTCATCTGTCGTCACATCTGTGTTAAAACCATACCACCTGCTAATTACTTTCACATTAATCAAAAGGAAAAAAACCACCCTTTGCACTTCCAAGGGTTGGCTGCTCTTCAGTTTTGGGTTTCCCCCCCCAGGGACAGCACGTGTAGCACCTCAGACCAAACATCTCATCACTCCCCTGACTACTACAGTCTTAAAAGCATCTTTATTTGTATTCCCACATGATGCTTCAAATAAAGGCAGTTTACAAAACAATATGAACCAGGCAGATACACCATGCCCTGCCCACCCACCAAAAAAAAAAACCAAACCCTATACCTTATTTCAACTCCCTCTCACTCTGGCCCTCACCTACCTCAGCTGAACTTGATGACCTGTCAGTTCATATCCCATCTCTGAAAAGAACTTCTGAAATTCTGAAGTTAAGCACACCAGCTTATTGCTCAGCAAAGCCCTCAGTAGAGAAAGAACCGACCCGGCACACATGGACACACACAAAAATCCTCCAAAGTCCCTCAAAGATTTTTGCAGTGTCTCACTGGATTTTATTAGGTTAACCTGTTTTTATTTAGTGAACCTCAAATCCATATGCTATTTGTCAGCCCAGCCCCTTGCTTCCTCTTAATTTTCAGTGACTTTAGAAGGGAAAAGTCATATTTAAGACCACAATTTCCACATCAAGAAAGCTATTAGCAAGGCCATAGCAAGACCCGAGAGGCTCATATAGACAGGCTAAGGCTGTTCACCACGTACGATCAGGCACCGCTGGCTGATAAAGTTTGGGGAGTTACTCCTGGCAGCTGTCTACACTACCCAAATGAACACCCTGGTAGCAATCATCAGGAGAAAATACACACCAGGTCCTCAGCAACCACTTTCCTCAGCCCAGTCCTAACTTAAAGCCAGGATCAATGGGTGGTGTAAATTTATATGCTGGCCTACAAACTGCAGGGATTGATGCCACACATGTGGTTTCTGCTACCTCTGTTTGACTGAGGCACCTTCAGAGCAGAACTGTACAATACTGAGAGCACCGTGATCGCTTCTCAACGAATCTTCCTCCCAGGAGTTGTGAAGCCTACTTGTAACCACAAAGATTTCCAGGAGACAAACAGGGAAAGAAAGTGGAAAAGCAGACAAGCAAGAGAACGTATTATCTGGACGTGGGGGGAAAAATTACTGGCAAACTCCCAAAATGTTTGCAAAGTTTATATACAAGACAAACAGTAAACAGATTTCTGCTGTTCTGAGTATTTTGTAGAAAGGGGTCAGGGTCTCTCCATTCCTGTTGCAATAGGCATATGAATAATAGCAATAATTATTTCACCCGAAACCTCTCTTATCCAGGGAGAAAGTACAACAGCGTAACTACAGCAGATATATTCTTCATGTTCTTTACATCTTAAAACTCACAGTCATAGTCTAGTGAGCAACACAAGTTTGTTCCTCAGGGTTTGAGAAAAACACTAGGTATTCTATTTAGGTATTAACTGCCCTAAAATAAAGATAGGCATGTTATATAGTTGCAGGTTGGTTTGTTTGTTTTATTTGGCAAATTGAGCAGTTTTCCTTGTAGATGTTTTTGGTTCCAACAGAGACTTCCCATCAGATTCCAACCTTCTGGCTAAAATTTTTTTCTAATTCAGCGCCTCAAACCTGTGATTTCAAATTAATCCTGCAATGCTGAAAAACAAATCATAATCACCTTGATTTTGTGCTATTTGGCTGCTAGTATTTGAAGACAGATTTTCCAACCCTTATACCTGACTCGGAAGAAAACTCAATTTGATAAAAAGTCAGAAGTTTAAAAAAAATGTGCATGTTTTCTTGCCTTTCTCCTTTGGAGGAAAAAAAAAAAGGTCTAAAGCCTTATTTTGAAAGCATTAAAAAGAAAGGCTATTTTAGAAGTTTACAGCTCATAATCATAAAAAAAATTAATAAAGTCAAAAAATCATGCCCACAGACTCCAAACCCCAAAATCCTACATAGATGTTCCATTCCAATGTATACCTGTTCCCTCACCACCACCCCCCAAGTGAAATTATATATTTTCACCTCTGGTCAAGAGACAGGAGAAAAAAAATACTTGAAGGATAGGGACATTGCCTGGGTTTGCCCTGCCTTTCTTCTTACAGAGGCATCCACTCCCAGCCACTGCTGCAAGCAGAATACTCCGATGCACAGACCCCCAGCTGAAGCTAATATGACCATTCTTTTTACATTTGTTTGCATTTATCTGTGACAGTTATTATCTCTCTTCCTCTCTGTAGAGAGATGGCTTGCAAGAATTAAAGGGTACAGTATGTCTCTTATCAAAACCAGATTTAGTCCAATTGTTTGTGTGGATTTTATTCTCACATCATTGAGTACTTACTAAAAACAGCTGGATTGCTGAAGTATGCAGGCAGCCTTAAATACTGCATCACTGTTTCAGAAACAAGATAGTTACTAAACTAAAACCAAATACCCTGGATTGATTTATCCTATGCTGAAGAAGCACTGATAGCAAAAAGATCAGAGTATTACACTATTATATTTCAGTTCCCTAGAAGATTTTTCTTTCCTAAGCAACGAGGAGATTTTTTTTTGTTGTTGGTCATAAATCTCTTCATGACCTTTAACTTAGCATACATTCAAGTAAAAAAAAAAAATTAAAACAGAAGGAAAAACTGGAAGCTGTGATTATCTCATATATCTTATACCAATATTTCGAGTCTCAAATGCTTTAATTCTCCAGGAGCTTTGACTGTCCTCTCTGTACCCTTTGTGCCCATCAGCGGTTTATTATTTACACTGACTCAAATTTTACTGACTGCAATTAAGAATGCCTGAGGGATAGAGGGATAGCTTCATCAATATGCCTGCTCTTGAGAGACTGCCATTTTCCTTCCAGCTCCAACTCCAGGTTTCCTTTTAAGTCTTACTTGTGTGCACAGGAATTCAGCAAACCAGCTTGATGCTCACCAGTGGGACAGGCATTGCTAAACGAGGAAAAGTATAAGGATGAGGGTAAAATTAGCTTTATTTTATCAAAAAGATGTGCTTTCTATGTTTGTCTGAGTACTGCAGGCTGACTCTAGCTGACTACCAAGATGACTGGGAAAGGTCAAAGTGTCTTCTCACGTGTTTATGACTGTGCAGTATTTCGGGAAGTTGTTTTAGAGTATTTACAAAGTTGCAAGCAGACATATCAATCATTAGAAGCTGCCTGCATGCAAAAACAACTTACAGTGAATCAAAAGAAGAGGAACAATTAAAAAAACCCTGATTTCAGAATTCACAGGGACAAAAAGACCCGAGCCTTTCTGAGTTTTACCTATATTCAGAAGAGTTCTGTGACAGCGAGCCTGCTCCTTCACATATCAAAGTCATGTGGAAATACGGTATTTTAATACTTTCTAGCTTAACCCAAGCTAGGCCTGAAATTGGACATTTTACTTCACAATGGGGACAACGGCTTGTGAAGGCCTAAGAGACCTGCAGCTACTGCAGAAGTTGCAAAATAAAAGCTACTTTAGCCTCAAAACAGAGAGATGGCTATGCTAATACATCTATTGGGACAGAAATTCAAACCTTGCAGACAACTGCACTTGCAAAACTTTAACGGTTAGCGTGCTCCATGAAGAAAGAAGTTGGCACATTAATGGGGAAAACTTAAAGAAGAAAACCCAGTTACATGTTTAGGCTGATCAATTAGATTTGGTTGTTACCTGGCAGTTACCTCATGAAATTCAGAAATGGAAGAGATCTATTATGTCCATCTCTCAACCAAGTTCACCTCTCTGTTACCGCTCTCTAATGTCCATTCACCAGCTTGCAGTCTAATTTTAACATCTGAACAACAGAGTCTCCATCACTTTTTGTGAGAGACTGTTCCAGAGCCTAATAGACCTCAAAGTTAATGCTGTAAACAGCCACTGCATGAGCACTGAGTTCTATTACCTCAAAAAGGCATATGCTGATAGCGGCTGTTACAGGCTTAGGTTACTTATTTTCTTATTAAACATTTTTTTGTCAGCCATTACATCCACATCCCTCATGTGCAATAAAGCATTTTTTTTTTAATACAAGAACTTCCTTTACTCTTCTTACTAACACCTGCATATCACCACAGGCAACAGATAGCAAAAGATTAGCTTTTCTCGTGCTAAATTTTAAGCTTATAGATGACAGAAAAGAGTAGATAATTTTGGACTTCAAGTTAAGGCTGTTTTGTTGGGGTTTTTTTTCCCCTCCTCACTCAAACCAGTGCAGCACTTGCAAGTACATGCTTTAGCAATAATAATTTTAATAACTTTATGATTCCTACAGATGCATCTTTCTTATTGGTCTCAAAACAAGCAGCATTTAACTATCCTTAAAGACAGCAGTCCTTTCACTTGCGGTCATACACCTACATGCGAGCCTGTCCTTTCATATTCCTTTTATAGTCGCTGTTAAAAAGAGTTGATACCTCAGGGGACTATCGTCATTGGTTTTGTTTTAGGCATCTGCATTTGGGAGAAGGAGACCAGACCCTCCAAGGCCCAGGAGGGCTTGAGGGACCAGTTCATAGATCCCTTTCATGCAGGTGCTTACCTTTGGTGTTAGCAGATTGTTAATAAGGGTTAATCTGCAATCCCTCTACAGAAAGTATCCTGGCATATACATTGCCTCACAAGTAGATAAGCTCCCTCTAAAGACTGAGAGGTCCAACGACTGTTGGTGCCAATCACGAGAAACAAATTTTTCTTCGAAGTTTAACCCTAGAAAATAGTGTTTAAAAAAGTTAATTGACTGTTCTTGTTAATGCTATCTCCGTGATCTTTGTCAGTCCGACAGCAGGAACATGATGTCTTCCTCTGCTTGACAATTTTTGTTCTCTATCTATTTGGCCTGGATGATCCGGAGAGAAAGGTTTCCCTGTACTGTGATCAATACACAGATTCACATCCCATTTCTGCCTCAATCACCTGCCTGCTCTAGAGTCCACTGCAATTACTGAAAACACCGTTAAGAGAAGCTGAAGAGGTTCACCAAATACATTTTGGAGATGTAATGAAAACGGATGAAATTGGATATGAGCTACCTCTATTTGCTGCCTTTGTGGTGAGCTTGTTCTTTCTGTCATGGGTGAGAGAAAGAAAGAAAAGAGCAGGGTGGGAAGGAGGAATTTGTTACAGAAAAACTTCTCCACAGATTCTAGGAAAGAAGACTAATGATATCTTTGAATAAACACAAAATACACCAGAGATTATTGATTGGAGGAGTAGCGTGGGACAGAGAAATCAAAGAGGAAAATTGGGGGGGGGGGGGGGGGGGGGGATGGGAAAAGCACATACCAAATCAGCAAATTTGAAAACTTGTGACTAAGAATGAAACGCAAATAAAACAACTCCAGTTTTCACATGAACAGAAGGCTGAAGGATTAAGCAAGAGACAAAGCACAATTAAAGACTGTGGAAGTTACAGCACAAGAGACGAACTAAACATCTTACAGAAAACTTTTAGGAATACATCCTTGTTTATAATAACTCAAAACAATCCAACAAAAACTCGCCTCCTTCCATAGTGCACTACGCCATACAAAAGTGTCCATCAAAACCAAGTCACATCCATTCTAAGACTCACTAGGGTTCACTGCTTGCCACCACTGAGAGCTTCTTCCAGGACTTTGGCTCAAGAACCAATAAATACAAGCTAGTCACACTGTGACTCAAACTACAAATAATTTGTGTGGGAGAAAGAACATTTGGTAAGTTGTCTTGACTAGTTCAGGAGTAAGAAGAGAAAACCTTCTTAAATTTAAACTTCATTTAGGTCCATTAGATAGAAACAGAAGACTAGCAGAAAACATAGGTCTTGGAGGCATATGTACCATGGAAACAAAATAACCATAGCCTAACTTCTAATCAGGAGCTGAAAGTTATTTTACATTATAAAGTAGTTTTCACTAAGAATTGTTAGATGAAATTAAGGTAAATAAAAGTTTAGATTGTAAAGCCCAAAACATATATGATTATTAGATCATTTTCAGCTTTGGAAATGTCATTCAGAGGAAACGGTGTAAGCCCTAGCACAGGTCTCACTTTAAATGAGACTGGACAAAATAATAGTACAATGGTGAATAACCTTGTACCGAAGGTGAAGGAGTATTAGGTAACCTAATGAAGGAGGTCTTTTCCATTGCTAGCTTCCATGATTCAACAGAGAAAACCCAAACAGCTGATGGGATTCTTCATAAAGACACAAATACAGAAGAAAAACAAGGATTTTGTTGCCACATGGGATATTAGAAAGGCTCCAACAAGAAAACATTGTTCATTTCTGTTTGCCTTTTTTAGAAGGACTACGTGGCAAACTATTAAGAAGGTGTTGATTATCCCATGCATAATCAAGGTTACTTGATTACACCATTCACTCAGGCAAAACCAAAAAACCCTAAAAATACTTTGACAGCTTAGAATTTTAGACAACTGTAGCACTTTTGGATTACATGTTTCCTGTCAAGTACCTCCTTCAGGATAAATATTTCAAGAAAATTAATTCAGAAACTTCATAAAGCAAAAGTTACGGTAAAAATACTTTGATTTGCTAAGGACAGCATTACAGCTAATCCACTGAATTTTTCTAGCATACTTGGACTTTGGAATAAGATTTTTAATTTAGCAGGCAGCTCTCCCCAGCATCAGAAAGTCTCTGTCATCCCTATTTTGAAAGCATTATGAACTTGTAAGACAAACATGCAAAACCTAAATACCCTCAGTTCACACCCATTCAGCAGAGAGTTACTGTGAGTTGGCAGCTATGCTACTAAAGGGTATAGGGCAGACTGGCTAGGAAAAATGCACAGGCTGAAAATACAGGGAAGAACCAAAAACTGCAGGAACATAAAGCTGAGTTTGCACTAAGTGCTAAGAGGAAAAGAGACAGGGAATGTCACTGAAGTCCAAGGGACTAAGGTACTCCTCTAAGAATTAGAAGCAGCAGACAAGAACTCCTCAGAGCAAGGAAGAGCCCAGGTCCTGCGCTGCCTGAATGCTTAACCCAGCCAGGGTCCTCATACAGAAAGAGCCCACATTTTCCCACCTGGTATTTCCTCATAGTTATTTTTGGATACCACTTTACAACAAATAAAGTTTAACACAGTCTTTGAACATAGAACACTCACCCTCAGAAGAGGGATCCAAACCTTTATATAAAGGTTCCCTGAGTTTAGAAGTTTAAGACTCCTGAAGATGAAGGATTTTATACACCTGTCTTTTCATTTCCATACATCATCCCATAATCAGTATTTCCCATTAGTTAGCTAAAAGCTTAGTTAGCTAAAAGCAACTTAAACACAACATCACATAGGCATTCCTCACTAGTCCCATGTTCAGACTTTTCATGCATTTCTCAGCAGTTTTCCCAGAAAGTACCTTCCCCAGAATCAAAAGCCTTTCCCTCAAACCCCAGGAAGCATGTAAGTCTACTACTAGGCCTGAATAACACACAGCTCTACAACAGAGCGGGGAAAAAATTAAAATAAAATTCTCCATTACCTCAAACCCCTTTAATGACCTGTGGAGTGAGTTACTGGAACCATATTGAGACTGAATTGAGACTAAAATTATATCCACATATAGACCTAAGGAAACATTCAGGGTGGAATGCAGTTGGCATGCAAGAAACCTGCTCCACGATAGTTCCCTAAGGAACCTGGCCTGCATCCTTACAGTCAACACACCAACCCCAAGAGAATCTAAGATGGAGGGTGGATCGATGTGAAGACACCGCAGCCAGGTTCTGTTGATAAGCAAAGCAGGTATGGGAACATGATGGTACAATAAACCGTACAGTTACTGTCAACCGAGAGATAACGCCCCATTCCATTGTGTATGCCTGTTGCTGAGCTAAGAATTGCCCAATTTTGAGGCAAAATCATGTCTGTGGATGAACTTTGCTCATTATAATCCTATTTTAATACAAAAACACACCTCCTCGCAAAAGGCTACCCACCTCCAAGGGAAAAGCCCTCCCCACAGAGCTTGCGCAGAGAATTTTATGCCTGATGTACTTTTATAAATTGAAGCAAGGAAAGCTTACACCAATCAGTAACAATAATATGTATGACTAGAGTCACCCAAGCTCCACCTAAATGTAGGAAAAAGTATAAAATGCCTTAAGGAGAGAGGGAAAGGTAGGGGAGATATCATCGCAGACTTCTGGGATCAGTCAATGCACTTGACCTCTCTTCCCTCCCCATATGGACGCCTGTTGGGTAAGACTCAAACACTTGGTTGTACCGAGTGCTTCCCCAGGAAACTTAGAAATCAAGTTTGTCTTCTTATTTTTATATA
>NW_009612638.1:0-689 GCF_000690535.1 Cariama cristata
CGGGGCCATCAGATGGGAGCCGGGCAGCGGACACGGTGCTGGCTGTGAGGGGGGGGTTCGGCCACCCTGGCAGTCCCCCACACACCACGAGCCTTTGCTGAGCCGCTGATGCCAGCGCTCCGTGTCTCCCACTCCTGCTGCTAACTGGAACCAGCAGCAGCTCAGGATAAGCCCAAGGACCAACCAGGGTAAGGACCATCCAGGGCAGCATCTCTGCCCAAACAGCTCAGGGCAGAGGGCAAGTGGGCAGCGCTGGGGCTTGGCCACAGCCCAGAGCCCCACGAGCAGCGCTGCTCACCCTGCCCATAGCCATGCTGCCCCGTCCCTGCCCCGCCACCCGCCCCGCTCCCAGGGCAGGGGCCGAGCTGTGGCTCTGGGTGACGACAGGACAGCCCCAACCCTGACACCGCTCCATCCAGCCAGGTCCTCCTTGGGATAAGCAGCCCCAGGGCCTCCTCTCTCTCCCTTTCTTCCCCCACGACTTTCACACAGCAGGGACAAACTGTGCTGTCCCCATCCCGACTCCCGCATCTCCCAGCGTGACTCATGTTTGTTGACCCAGGCTATTTCCGAGAGCGCAGCTGGACTGATCCCCACGGGGCGTCGAGCCCCCTCCCTGCCCTCCCGCTTGGCCCAAAGCCACCCCCACCCTGCTGTCTCCCTGGGGAGAGGGCAACAGACGGGTGATT
>NW_009612639.1:0-1175 GCF_000690535.1 Cariama cristata
GAGGCCCCCTCGCACTCCGCCGGCCCAGCAGCTCTCTCTCCCCGCAGACAACGTCAAGGCTTACTTCAAGCGGGGGAAGGCCCACGCGGCGGTGTGGAACGTGGCAGAGGCGCAGGCTGACTTTGCCAAAGGGCTGGCACCCGACCCCTCGCTGCGCCCCGTCGTCTCCAAGGAGCTGCGGAGCCTGGAAGCCCGCCTGCGCGAGAAGGACGCCGAGGACAAGATCCGCTTCAAGGGCATCTTCTCGCAGTAGAGCCCGCAGCGGAGAGCCCAGTGCTCTCTGAACAGGTTCTTTTAGATATTCCACATGTGGAATGGTCATTGATGTTTATTAATGTTTAATACAAGTTTTACTTATTTGAAGTCGTTTGAAGTGGCCCGGGAGCTCGCCACAGCCCGGTGACACGGCAGTGCACTAAAGTCGCAGTGTAAAGCAGCGCAGCGCAGTCGCGGCACACGGTTGAAGCGCAAGCCAAAGGTGAAGCTCCTCGCTGGGCTCTAGACTACGCTCATCGTCACGCCAGGAACGGACACATGGGGTGACACGAGTTCAAGGCCGCTGCTCTCTGCCAAATTCTTTTATTCGTCATTTGATGTTTTTACACTTTATGTTGGGCTGGGGCCGGCCAAGCTGCTTACAGCCACGGGGAACGCGGTGCCAAGCCTCAGCCCCGGCTCTTATCTCTTCATGCCTGTACTCCGCGGCACGTCCTGCACTGTCACTTCTCAAGGCTGCTGCTGTCATCCCAAGCCAATATTTCCTCTATGCTACATCATCATGTCGGCGTCGTAAATATTTTATATAGAATAACTGCTTGTTACTGCTATCTATATAAAACTCCGGTCGTGCTATGCCAAGATAAACAAAAGTAAAACTAGTCACAGGCACCTGGTCACTGTTGGAGGTAAATGAGATACGACGTAGTTGCAGGCAGGGCAGGAACAGGTCAGGGGAAGGAGCCTGGCAAGCCCTGGCCCTGAGGCCTTGCAAACTCACTGCAAACCCAAGCCCTTACTTGCTGTGGTAAGCGCTCACCCCGTCGTGGATGTGTTACAGCTGCTAAATGACTGTTCTAAGGGGTAGAGCCAAGAAGCCTCGCCAGCAGGCTCACGGTGTAAAAGCAGCTCTGATGCACAGAGAGGCTGGGTCAGTGCGTGCCCCGCAGCGCTGCAGC
>NW_009612640.1:0-11010 GCF_000690535.1 Cariama cristata
AGAGGGGGCACAGGCATCTCTCGGTCTCATGTCAAAGCCTGGAAATACCCCACCCGGGGCAGGGAGAAGGTAGTCAATCCCCCAGCTAGGATCTGCAGGCTGGAAAGGGTGCTACAGAAAGTTGTCTTGCTAAACTGAACCCACAGCGGTCATTTCACTGGCTGTAGTGGTGCCACAAATCAGGAAATGGGTTTATCCCAAAAAGTGCCAAGCCCTAAGCATGACTCTGGAAAACACCTTAAACCCTTTCTCCGTTGGAAGCTCCCAAGTGCCAAACTGTAGGCAACATGTCTGCTGCTGCATTTGCTGGCACAGATCCTGGCTGCGTGCTGCCTGTGAAGAAGGAGCAGCCATCTCAAGCCTCCTGGAGGTCTGTGTCCTAGCTGAATTGGCTTCACCTCCGTGAGTCCTTATGGCACCAATGCAATGGGAGTTATCGTGCTCTGATGTAATTATTACACTTCTGGTGGTGGCTGAGAACGTGGCAGTGAGCATTCACCTGCAAAGTCACTCAGTGTCACAATGGCTGTATCTGCACTGTTGGGAATGGAGATTTATGATGCAGATGAATTTAATGCACTCAGTGCAAACTGTCTCGGAGTAATTCTTGAGAAGCAGAAGGTGCTCCAGATTATGCAGAAAGTTGAGAAACAAAACAGAAATCCTTGCATGAAAGCGTGAGATACCGAAAAGGCTTGCCAGAGGGAAACATCTCGAGAACATAACTTGTTGCTGTAGAAAGTCTAAGCAGCAATTTCTTCCATAGCTATAAAAAATACCAATAAAGAGAAAGTAGCTTTATTTTAGAACATGATTCACCCTGAAGCGTTCCATGTGTTTTAGGTAATTGAAGGAGTGGAGACGACTGTATGTCTCCATCTGTACCTACAGATACTACACAGTACAGCTATTTGGAGAGTATTGCATGCTGTATAAACATAAAAGGTAAGTAATAGGACGTTTTAATCAAGTAGTAAAAATGACAGAAGAGACTTTACAACTGGACGTGACTGGTCTGAAGCTGAATGACCAGTCTTAGGGGTTACAAAGTCAAGGGTCTTTCTGGTAAGAAAATGGACCATGACTAGCATGTAGGGTGAAATTTATGAAAAAAAAAAAAAAAAAAAACACAGGAAAAACATCGCATAATTAAAAAACAAATCAAGAGAAGAACCAGGTATTTTATATTGGCCTTAATAAACTGTGACACTGAGGCAGCTGTTTCATTACATATGCTAGAAATCCACACAAATTAGAGAAAAATCCATGCTGATGACAAATTACATTGCTTTTTCCCTGCCTCTTTCTGGATCAAAGTAGATGTAAACCTACTTTGAATTCCATGGTGTTATTCTCATCTTCCTAAAGAAAGAGTTACTAGAAAATACTGCTGTTAAACAGGACAATTATTTACTTTAAATTGCAGTTTGCCTAGCTAAATATGTCTGAAATATGCATGTCAAGTGAGGTTTGCACCAGTAACCATTAGCCCCACTGGAAAAACATCAATCAGAAAAGCATCTGGAATCAGATTCTAGCTTGCATTTTGTACAGCTAAATCACAGAATGACACAAGAGGAATGCAGAGTGTGAAAATGGTGACATTAAGAACGCCTGGCCCTTGAAATGGGTTTCAGAAAAATTGTGAGACACCGAGGCACACGTGAGGCTCAGCTGCAAAGCACAGTGAAGCAAAAAAATCCATGAGTATTTGGAGCTGAATGGATGCAAGTGTTTGAAAACTGCCGTTGTACCCACAGAGGGTAGCTATGGAGGGATAACCATACCTTTTATGCCTACCAGGAGGGATTGAAGGAAGAGGCGCTGACTCAGCTGTTCTCTCTGAAAAAGTGCCAGCCTCGCAGCAACCACTGCAACTTCAGGCAGATGGGTGTCGAGATCCAAAATCAGCAGCACAGATGGATTTGCCAGATCCTGTGAAATATAGAACAGATACCTCAGAGGAGATATATGACCAAGTGACAGCACTAGGCATGTTGGAAACTAACTGAACGTAATGTGTGAGGCTAATGAGAGGGACTTGTAATTGCACTACAGCTCTGCACTCAAAATTCGTGGCAGCAGCCAGGTGAAGGTAAACTGGCAACGCTTACAAGAAAATGGGAGTTTTGGCTTAAAACCCAAAACTGACTTTAAAGATATCCCCAGTAACACTAACCCACACTGTGCCATTTGCATTAGTGGCATTAAAATAAGTCATGGTTGCTGGGAATGAATACGCAAAGCTTTTCTCCACCCCACTGCCCACTGATTAGACCCATTATGGCTGAGCCCAATCAGTGGGACACTTGAATTACTCTTTAACCCAGCCTTGTGAATAGCTCCCATAAATCAGCAGGTCACTACTGATTTCATAAGTGGACGCACTTGAGCCATTTCTGGAGATCTGACAATGCTTAGGGTTATTTTTCTCCCAAGGAACAAGAGGACTTGCAGTGACGAGGGTTGGTATATAATCAAAATTATGATTTGATCAGTGTAGCGCCAATGTGACACCAACTGGAATATTAACATAGGAATAAACAGCTTGTTTAGGAACGGCAGGCAGAGAATGTTGTTTCTTGTATCAGTGATGAGTAGGCATGCTGAAGACTGAAAGGTCAAGGAGAGAGATCCTTTGGACAAGTGCAATCGGTGATCAGTGGGAAGAGGGGAAAAAAGTAAATACCGTTGTGGTAGGATCACTGAAGGAGAAAGATGAGATGGAGGGGGCTTTTTGTGAGCAACTAATGAAGCCAGCCAAAGAGCCAATGGTGCTTTGGTGATACCCAGAGTCCTTTTGGGAAGGGAGAGCACAAGGCTATCGCGCAAGCTCATGGAAATGTTTTCATATAAAGGGAGGAAAAAGCAGCCCAAGAAAAGCCACTCCATATTTTAACTGCATGGGAGAGGCCGCAATCAATTTGGAGGACAGAATCATAGTTCAAAATGATCTTTGACAGACTGAAAAAATGAGATGAGAAAGTAAAATAGGAAGTTGGCTATATAAGGACAAATGCAAAATTTTACAGCCAGGAAGAGCAATCAACTGCTCAAGTAGCCACTACCAGGACAGCAATTGTGTAGAGCAGAAGGTATGACTATAGTGCCACGCAAACTCCATGTCAGTCAACAAGGCCCTGCTGTTGTGAAAAAAGCAAACATCATACAGGGTTACGCAAACAGGAATATAGTCTGCAGGACATGTGGCACTCTCAGCACTGGTGTGCTTTGTTGGGGTACCACATCCCATCTGTAACGTTGCATTTCAAAAAAAGATATGGCTCATGTGGGACATGGCCTGAGGAGCACAACAAGAAGGAGTAGAGAGAAGCGTGCCCAGGAATAAAGACTGAAAGAAGTGGGGCTGTTCAGAGAAAACTGAAAAAAAGGCAGAACTGCCTTCATTTAGCTAAAGGGCAATGAAGAAGGGGATAAACCATTTTTCATGTGCCTTCAGAGTAGGAGAAAGTGGAAAAGGTCAAAGTTACAGCAATGAGGATTTAGGCTGAACATCCAAACCACAGCATTCTTAGGCTGGAAAGGACCTTGGGACGTCTGCAGTCCAGCATCCTGCTCAAAGGGAGCTATGTCTGTCTAGAGATAAACCCAGATTGCTCAGGCCTTGTCCAGTCAGGTCTTGAAGCTCTCCCAGGACGGAGGCTCCACAGCCAGTCCAGTGCCTGACTATCCTCATAGAGGAAATGTCTTCCCTACCCCCAACTGGAACCTCCCTACTTTCAACTGATGACTTCAGTAAAGATCCTGACTTTTCCTCTTGCTGCCTTCCCTGTAGGCACAGAGAGGTGGTTGTTAGGTTCCCCCACAGTCATCCCTCCGCCAGGCTAAGCAAGCCCTGCTCACCTGGCCTGTCCTCACAGGGCCACCACTCCAGTCCCTGATATCCTGGAGGCCCTCTCCCCTGCCCCAAACTCACTTCAGCTTACTGGCGTCTTTTCCATATGGGGAGCCCAAAATGATAAGACAGTATTGGATGTGGTCTAATGGGTGCTGAGTGGAGGGGGATAATCACTTCCCTCAGCCTGTTGGCTGTCCTGTTCATCCCACCAAGGATGTGGTTGGCCTTCTCTGCTCCCAGGACACGCTGTGGTCTCACGTCCAGCTTGCTGCCCACCGTGACCCTCAGGGTCTTCCCTGGGAGCCGCTTCCCTGCCAAGCAGTCCCCAGCCTGCGCCCTGCCAAGGGCTGGTCCACTTGAGGGGTAGGATTTTGTCTTTTCCTTGCTGAATTTCATGAGGTTCCTGCTGGCCCATCCCTGCAGCCTGTCCAGGTCCTTGTGGATGACTGCCATGCCCTCCCGTGTGTCAGGTTCAGCACCTCGGTTTGGTGTCGTCCACAAACCCAATGAAAACACACTCATTTTCTCCTCTAAGTCACTGATAAAAATATTAAAACAGATACCAGCACAGACCCATATGGTCTCCAGGGAAGGTATGAACTATTAATCACTGCCCTCTAAGTCCAATGACCCAGCCAGTTTTTCTGTCATCTGGCAAGCCACCTATGCAGACTGTAATAACCCAGCTTGGACACGAGGATGGAGGGAGAGGCTCCATCAGAAACCTTGCTCAAATCATCTACTAGTACTACAAGGAGGAGATAATCTGCTGCTGTCTCTTCACAACAGATCTGCTCCCTTTGCTGAAGATGTTCTTTTCTGTAAGGTGTTACAGCTGCCACCACACCTGTGTTTGAGAATCACAGGGTTGTCCTGGAGCTTGCCTCCTTGGAGGCCGAGCAAGAAGGGCAATTAAATGTCTCTTTGTTGTGGTCAACACGGTCACATGAAAGGGTCAAAAATAATGAGTCAGAGCCCTCCAGAATGAAAAGACTGGCCCAGACATTAATGAGACTATTACTTAGTCAGATTTTGGCCTGTCTTAGACTTTGGAATTTCCCTTGCCCATCCTCAGTCCAGCAATATAACAATTAATGTTGCATGCATTCCCAAAGTCAGTAAGGCTGTCTGCTCACTTTCCACTTGTGCTTTGTCCAGAAATCAGTTCTTCATGTCCTGCCTCAGAGCCCCTTTATCAAGTCTCTTCCTCCTGCAGCTCCAGGACGTTTTTCTCCACCGGCACAAGAAGCAGCAGAGAGAAAGCATCCTCCGTGTTCACTAGAGAGGAAGGAGGAAGGAAGGGGAAATGATAGAAGATGCAGGACTGTTTTGATCTGCGAAGCATGCTCTCTCTCTCTCATCTTTCTCTTAGACATGAGCAATATTAGCTCTCAAGGGACATGGGTGGGTAGGGGAAAAAAAAAATATGGAGGAGCGGTCGCTCCCTCAGCTCTTCCCACAGCTCTCAGGTCCAGGAGGCAAGCTGGTGCACAGGCTGCAGCGGGAGCAGCTCCCTCCCTCCGCCTGGCCCGAATCCCAGACAGCTCCAGGAAGAAAGCGAGAACAATCTGAAACACTTCCAACATTCAGCTGCATAGGTAGCAGGACTTGAAATCAAGCCCAGTGCTGGCAAAAGCACAGCAGGCCTAAGCCTGGTAGACTAAAGGCTTTTCTGTGAAAAACGAAGAGGCAGGGAGACTGGCTTGATTGCTATCGGCTGCCTTTCTCCTCACTTTGTCTTGTGGCTCACTGAAACCAGAGCAAGCAGAGCAGAAACTTTTTTTTTTTTCCCTTCCCTCCAGACCTAACTAAACATGCAGTTTTGGAAACTGAGAGCTGGAAGTGGCCTACAGCGCATGGATTTCACAGTGCTCGTATGTGAAAAAGGCATGGGTTTGTCCCAAAGGAATACCTGAATCATATTAATTTTCTCTTCCCAAATGGGAACAGCTTGCAGAGCTCTGAGTATTTTTAAGGTCCTTGGATCAAAGGGGCAACCGTACTCACACAAGCTGCTACAGGGCACCAGCTCACTCAGGCAGCAGTGATCACCCTTCTGCTCTGCTGATGTACGAATGCAAGTAACTTGCCTTTGGTCCTGTCAAAGGAATCTAGTTAGAAAGCAAACATCAAAACTGAAATTATGGAAAAAGTACCGAACCCGATGATTATCGGAGCGCTGCTAAGAAGTAGGCATTTGCAATCTTAACAGTTAGCGATGAGATAAACACACCCTTCCCTCTCCCACTTTGCCCATGTTGAAATGAAGCCACTGGCTACCAGAGCTAGCCTGTTGGCAGCAGATCTGGTTTGCTAGCAAGCCGATTCCACAAATCTAATTTACAGTTGAAACTTTACATCAATTGAATTAACACTTGTTTTTTTTTTCCAGCAGTAACCTCCAGCAGGAAAATGGGAACCTTCTAAAGTGGTTCTGCTGCTGAAGTACTACGGGACTGCGTTATAGGATAGCAGTGTCCTTTTGCTAGTGGTTCTATTTATAAGAAATAAAACATGATGTGATTTAACAGGGAATTACATGTTTATGACTGATGAGCACACTGTCCGCATAGTTCAGGAGACGTGCTCCATTTTCCCTATGTGCAGATTTAACAAAATGAATATTGCAAAAAGAAAAATCATTTGGCAATATTTGCAAAAAAGTAACACTGCCTAATCGGATGAGTTCAGAAATACTTGTGCAGTTTTAGAATGCATCATGTATCAATTCAACATGAAGATGTATTGATTTATTCTACAGATATTTAGCTATGATTTTTGGTTTTCTTCAAAATTGAAATTCATGCACTGCAAGGTAAAATTGTGCTCTACAGTAACACAGCTCAGCTTCATCCTTGAAATAAATGGCAAATACAGCTACAAATACTCTCTTCTATGACAGCCTTACCGATTACCCATCACCTCCTTACCAGCTGAAATGACTGCACACCAACCTGGTTCCGTTTTTCAGCTCTGACTTTTCCTGAACAGGACTGGTTTTTGGGGCAGGCATCAGTGCAGCAGCCGCAGCAGCAGCTAGAAGCATCTGGAGAATGAAGTGATTAACATCCCTCCCAAAACTGCTATGAAAGCAGTTTCATTTCTAATGTGTTAAAGAGAGTAGATGCAGTTAAAGGTGCTGTTGTATAACAGTGGCAACAGGCACCGTCCTTAACTCCCAAAGTTTTGCAGTTTGAGCAACGCAACACTAGGAAGAATAATTTTTAAAGAGCCATGACCCCTTTCAACTACTCATTTCTTCCATTAAATATCCTCCTTCTGTCAAAAATGAGCCTTCTTGTTCTCTACAGACCACCACAACAGAAACTTGCAGGATTTCTCAACCAGAACCCTTAGCAATTTAAAAAAAAAAACAAACCACAACTCAAAACCAAACCCCAACTCCTAACCCCAAGTTGCACTCTTTTGATATTTCATCAAGTAAATATAGAGGGGTTGGGTTTTTTTAGTTGAAGACATGCTCCACTAGCTTTAAAAAACCAGAAGGCAAAGAATCACTTAAAAAATAGCTCAAGAGCTAAGAATTTGAAATTTGTAGTCTATGTCCTCATTAGTCATTTAAAGAACAGCATCCCATCTAAAGGAAAGGGATAATTTTTGTCAGATTCTTATAAAAAAAGGCTTTATTTTGAACAAGTTTTCTCCATTTGGTTTTACAGTCTCAACATACATCATATTCATGGACAAGCAGCATTTTCACAGAATAAGAGCCAAATACAAAGAAGAGGAAGCCACTTGGGATTAACAGTTTCAACCTAATTGACTCAGACTTCAGAAAATACTGTATGCTGTCACTTATTTGAGGTAAAGGAATTCCATAAATTAAGATCCACTGTTTAACAGAAGAGTCAACAATGAAATATTTGTGAGAAATAAGTACCTTGGGGAGGAGGGGAAAAAAAAAAATTCTTACTCTAAGACACTGTGAGCAACAATCGTAAGGGGGAGGTAGGATTTCCACTTGGTTTGTATTGGTAAACCAATAGTTTGGACTACCATGTGTATTTAACCAAATTTGTGCAGTTTAAATTTCAAATGTGATGAATTTTACTGGTAGTATGCAGTCTTAAAAGGTGAACCTAAGGGAAGATGTCATGAGCTTAGTTTATACGCTGAATGCTGTCACTAGGTAATCATTACATGATCGGGTAATGATCAATGCACGAGCTTTTTCCTTCAAGTATCCAGTAAAATCCATTGCTTTCAGTGCCCATTACAACATATTCCAGTTACATGGTTCATTTTTGGGTAGTTGTGCAATCAGACCATAAAATGATGCATTTGGTGGAATTCAAGAGTGCTTTCTTAAGAAAAATCTCTATTGGGGGAGAGGGAGAAATCAACCTTCTGCTCTCTGTTCACACAAAAATACACCTGCAGTTTAACAGGGTTTAGATAAACAGATGAAAGCGCACTTGCAAGGACACATTTATACTAGTTAAAACTTGTTTATAGAGCAAATCAGCTTGTGTCATTAATCTCTGTAAAAACAATCTTAAATCTTTTTAAATAGTATCCACATTATACTACATACTGTTTTAAAAACATTATCCTCACCTTTTTGAGCCTGAGATTTAAATTGGCTCACTAATAATCCTAAATCTCACTGCAGAGGAAATGGAACTGGATTAATATCCTGTAAACTGCAAGAACTAAGTTATTAAATTCCTAATGCCTAGCAGAAATACTACAGGTTTCAGTTCAGCCATTTATTGCCAGGCACTGCTCAATTTCTTTCAGTGAAAAGAAAGCAAAATTTGATTTATGTACTTGCAACAAAACATAAGCAGTGAAGCCATCTTCACATAGAGAATAAATTTCTTTAAAAAGGTTACTGGCAAATTAAGTTCCACCGTCTGGCTTGCCAAACCATCCAGTGTGAACAAAATAAACTCAAACTGAATTGGTGCAAGAATTTAGTTGTAAGAGGCAAAGCAGATTTATTTAGAAAAGCTCATTTTTCATTATTTTGTTTGCCAACTCCAAGTTCCAGTGAGCAGAATGGTTTTATACTTATTTTGGAGGCAGAGGAACTGGTTTGTTAATCTGGCTATGTAATGCTTCCATATCCTTTCTATTTCTTTCTTTTTTTTGAAATAATAATCAATGAGCAGATTTATCATTTAACAAGATATGACACAGAACTAAAAAAGCACTAGTAAATTCTCTCTCCTATTGCAAAGCTATATTGTATTATGTAGCTTCATGTACATAAAGTTGTATCTTGCAGAAATATGACCACTGACCAAAATTTCTTACTACGTTACACTTTGAATAAAAGCAGACATGAAGTTAAACTGCAAGTCAGCCATCTACAAATGGTTTCTCAAGATGTTCCAGCAACATTTCAATCAGTTTTAACTCCTTAAGAGATACACAACCTACGATATACAGCTATCATGCAACTCAAAACTCAGACAGAAAAAGAACGTCTTCTTCGTGAAGAAACTGCCATCTATCCATTAGCTTTTATCCTACTTCAGACTATCAGAGAGCAAGTAAAGGTGAAAAAAAAATTATTTTCCACTAGCATCCAATTCCTATGACCTTGAACGCTAACGAAATGCTTTTCATTAAACGACAGCTAAGGGAACATAAAATGAAAAAAAAAAAATCAGTCTTAAGAAATCTGGTCCTTGTATTTAGGACCTTGCATTTCCTTCAATAGATCCTATGTATCATGTTGCATGGAACATTTTTTTTTAAAAAAACCTCACCTGCCTATTATGAATCATTGCAATAAAAATATTACTTTTTTTCCCCCACACTGCACTACACAACTTTCTTTCCAGCCAAAGACAAGGAATTTAGTCAAGAATCGTAAAAAAAAAAAAATTGAACTATGAACTCTGGCACAGCCAGGAGTAGCAACTCAACTACTCCAGAGTGCTTAGAAAATAGGCTTTAGATTTTACACCAAGAAATTGGATTTATTGTAAATGCCACAGTCACATTGATAGACAGAGCACAGACTTCTGGTAACAAACAAACATACATTTTTGTAACTAAGCGTTTCTACTCGGTAAATAAATGCATTTTGCACAGCCTTCCTTTTAAATGTGCCTAAACTAACCTAAATAAGCAGACAGCATAGCAGAAAAGGGAAACTTATGTGAGTAACTGTTTCTTAAGCAGTATATTATTTTTACTATGTATATAATATTTTATATTATATACACACACATTTTCATCAACAGTTCAAATTATACCCAAATGAAAAAAAACCCAAAACTGGCGCTCCTCCAGTACATTTACCACCTTTCCCTCAGGCATAGTTAATCCAGGTATTTGTCAAGATAGAGGAATGACAGTTAAAAAGACTCCCCCCACAAGAAACAAGTTACACAAAGAATACTGTATCACTACAAATTTTTTATTCAGAAGCCCATCTTTAAAAAAAATCTCATTATGAACTTGTTTGGTCAAACTACAACACTTTCTAGCAGACATACAGTAAAAATGGCATGGCTCAGAATCGACCGGATCTTTCACGATCTCTTGACCGCCTCCTATCACGTTCACGTCCTCCTCCTCCACCACCACCACCTCCACGACCACGATCTCTGGATCTAGACCGACGTTCACGGGACCTCGACCTGGATCTATGCCTTCAAAGAAAGTTTGAACATTTTATTGTTTCATCACATTCAGCAATTTACTTGCAGTACCACAGAGTGGAACACTTAAGGATGTAAGTAATGAGGGAGAAGACAGACAACATGGCATTAGAAGGATTGGTAAACTGGCACTCAGATTGCGAAAACATGTCTTTACAAACTGAACCACCTTAATACCGAGGAGTCAACACATACTGTTAAAAGACTCAACTGTTCACTGCCAGTCATCCATTACAATGGATGTGCAAAATTTAAGGCAAGGCACATAGAGGAACCAAATGCACTGATACACAGCTGTTAATTAAAGAAACAAGAGAAGGGGACAAGGGGACACCTGCTTTTGCGGTTATGAATAGCTCTTCACAACACACAGCAAAAGCCTACAGCTGTTTGTAAGTCCACTCCTATTAAGTCGAATGCATTTATTAGCAATTACAACTCAAGGGGGGTTTTTTGTCCACCCACCCCCCCCCTTTTTTTCCCCTACTCACCCACCCCTCCTTCCAGAAACCA
>NW_009612640.1:11041-24562 GCF_000690535.1 Cariama cristata
GCAAAATTCAGGAAGAAAGCTAAAACCTTCCAGAACATACTGCTAACACACCTACTATGGATTTATAGCTTACACAGCACTTGTCAAGGAAAGGAGCTGCTTGAATGTTTTTACCTGCTTTATAAAACTGACTTTTCTAAAATGCTTAAACAGTACAGTTTTAAATAGGTGTAG
Organism: Cariama cristata; assembly: GCF_000690535.1. Taxonomy (NCBI): domain Eukaryota; kingdom Metazoa; phylum Chordata; class Aves; order Cariamiformes; family Cariamidae; genus Cariama; species Cariama cristata. The sequence continues at coordinate 11,216 of NW_009612640.1, forward strand.
AAATTACAGCAGAACTAAAAAACTCAGGGAAATGAATGCTACAAGTCTTAAGTCTGCAGAATATTCTTCCATGGTGAGTTGTTTTGGGGTGGGAGTGTGCGTGGTGACAAATTTTGCTATGACAGAGACTCATACATAACTCTTGCATACCACTGAGCTGTCCAGAATTACTAAATTAACCTAGTATTCAAAAGTTCTGGTTTACCCTCATTTTCTTCTACTCAAAAAACTCTGACATATTTCATTCTGTGTAGAACTACTTTCAGGTCAGTCTAGGTTATACAATCTGCCTGTGAAACCCCACTGATGCAAGAACTGATTTTTTTTTTTTTAAAATAAAGTTTTACTGCTAACCTGTGACAGCTTTAGCTGCACAAAGAATTTAAATAGGGCCAATAAAGACAAAACTAGATGGATGATTCAGCTATTTGTTTTACCACAGACTGAAATTGGGCTATGGGTTATACAATCTTACGCCAAAGCCAAACACACAAGTCTGATCTTTCTTGCAATAAAAGGTTAATTCAAAGGTATGACATTACTAAGTCTGAGAGATCCAGTTTCAGATTCATAAGATGACAAAAAGGCTAACACAAGAGCATACTTTATCTTTTCCATAAATCATTCAGACATCTTAAAAGCTTACATTTAAGTTTAAATGAATATTAATTGAGATATTTTAGGAAAGTATTTAGGCACAAATACATATGCTTAAGCAACAAAATCTACATTTTCCAAAGTTAAATTCATCCTCACAAATTCTAAGACACTGCCAGAGACATTTATAGGAAAAACATGTTCATAATCCCAGGCTCCTTCTGTGACTGAAGGAAAGCTACAAAATTGTGCTCCATATAAAAGGAAGCTCAACAATTTTATATGCCTGTCCTAAATAGCAAGGTCCTAAAAGCAAGCAGGTTGAATCCAGCTCAAAGTGAACCATCTACAAGCCAGGTATCATAGTAACAGCACTGGTATAAGCCTTTCTACAAGGTACCTTAATATATAAATAATTTAATCTACATATATAATAAAATGTATTTATCACAATCTTTTTCTGCCATTAAGCAAAATTACTGTTCCTTTGCCCTACTGAGAATTCCTATCAAGAAGGGTCACATTGTGAGGCTAGTGTTAATAAAGTGAGCTCAATACAGTGACTGCCTGTTACCAACACTAAGGAATGTATACAGGCTAGAAAAGTTAGCCATTAACTGTTAAAAACATATAAGGTTGGGTCCTGAATATAATTCATAGATGTGTTTGTGCATAATGCTGCCAAGTGGCCAATCTGAACCTGCCAAATGCCCATTAGCCAAGCAGCTTGCTTCTACAAGGGGCCTTAAGCAAATAAATACATATAGAAGAGAATAAAATAGAGAAGAGGCATCAAGCAATACTTCTCCCAAATAATTTCCACCTGTAACAGTTCACAGTTTGGAGATCTGAACCACAGGTAGGTCCTATGTACTTAGGGAATGTTAAATGCCCACCAGCCAAGCAGCCTGCTTCTACAATGGGTCATAAGCAAATAAATACATCAATACTTCTCCCAAATAATGTCCACCTGTAACAGTTCACAGTTTGGAGATTTGAACCACAGGTAGGTCCTATGTACTTAGGGAATGTTCTTGAACGCTGCCTTCTCTTAAAGCCACATCAACCTTCAGCATCCACAGCACTGCAGAGCAAGCAGCACCACAGCTTTTATTTTTAAGGCAAAAACATATTCCTTTGTTGTAGTGCCCACTTGCTAGCTTCACTTGATGCCCTTTCATTGGCATGCATCAGAACTGCATTAGGAAAAACAAGAGAGGACTTCAGTTTAAAGATATGCTTTCAGAATTTTCAGCAACTGCTCCTTAATTTACTGTTTTTATCATGTTTAAAAGCAAACTTACTTTTTACGACGACGCCCATACAACTCACGTCTTAACTCTCGAGAAATGGGCTTCAAATGCATAAAGTTGCAGAAACCTCCTCGTGTACACTCTCTGAAACAGAATTCAAGAAACACAGTTAAAATTCCCAGCTCTAGACTGTATCCGTTTGCCCTAAGCCCTAGTGGGCCTCTAGCCATTTAAAGTTAATCACCTCTAACATTAAAAACAGTAAATTGCAAACATTATTTACTGACACTGACTCACTCCTAGATCAAAATCCTAAGAAGATGGCAAAAGTCAAGAGGTTCACTGCAGGTGAACTCCATATTATTACCTGAAGTGGTTTTCTTCCTACACTAAGCTACACATAAAAGCCACACCCAAGCAACCACCCTGTCCGTGCAAGCATTTCAAAGGTACTCTCATAGGCAAAGAGGAAGTCACTTTTTACCCCATTTCATATTGACGGCAACAGGCCTCTCTGAAGTCAGTCACAGGAGAAAGCTCAGCATGAATGGGCTGTCCATTAAACCAGCGATTGTTCAGGTCAATCACAGCCTTTTCCGCATCTTCTTCACGGCGAAACTAAAAGCAAAATTAACATTTTCTTGTAAGAGAGAAGCGACAGAAGTAGACCGAAGATTCGTATCAAATCAGCAGTGCGATATCCGAGGCTTAGGACTAGTAATCAAACTAGAAGCTACTTCAGAGTTCCTAGGACAGTCCACCAAATCAAGGGTAAAGCAGCTAGCTTTTCATTAGTCAGGACTCAGAGCTAATCAGAACATTGATATTTTCTCTTAATTATGTTCTATTTGGTCTTTCAAGTTACAAAGTTCGTCAATAGAAGATACTGTGTTTTCTTAGTACAACTTTAAACAAAGAGAATCCTTAGGAGTACTTTCTAGAACACTAATGCTCCAAATGTAATGTTTGGATTTTTTTCAAACACTTAAGAGAAATCTGCATGAGAACTGAAGCTCTAATTCATTTAAATTAGAATTTAGAAAAACCTGATCCTGTTTTACGATGAATGTAAAACTGACATTCAAAATTCCATTTCACAGCTAACCACCTGCAAATTTTTAAAAACAACTTTTATTTCCAATTCTGACCTACACAGCTGAGAATTTTAGGCATGAAAATACTTTCCAGTTAAGGGAACGTACAGTTAAAAATATTCAAACTCTCTCACCCCTCCCCAACACTGTGTACACACAATAAAATTTCTGCAGGTGAAAACTTTGTACTCATTATTAAAGAGATACCAATGACTTAAGAGCTAAACCTACGTGCTCCTGTTTGTACCTTAAACCACCCAACTATTGCCAAATGTAACTTGGTTACAAGATGTTTTCTTTAACTGAGAAGTCAGAAAAGAAATGCACCTGTTAAAATAAACACACCTGTTGCAAATAAACCTCTGTTCATAATGAAATGCTTAAAAGGCAGTGTGATGGGAAGACACACCCCTAATTAAACCTGGCAAAAAACCAGCCCAGCAGTGGTGACTTTCTTTTTTACATTGTTATAAACACAAAGTGTTAATCTTTATGAAAATGACACAGATTTTGACTATCAAGAAAGCTTCTCATCATCTCTTAAAATTTCTTTCAGATTCCATTCATATTTTCACTCTATACTGTAAAGTTGGAGAAGCTTGTATGCTGAAGAGCTACTCTTGCAAATCTACAAGCATACAGTAGTTTTTAAAATTATAAATCAATAAATACCACCCCTACTGATTATATAAACATGTCTTTCTTTATCCTACCTTTACGTATACATTTCCAACTAGATGATCTCCAAGGTTATCACAAACGTTCATCTCTTCAACTTCACCATATTTTTCTTCCATTTCTGTGAAGACCTCCTAAGCACAAAGCAACCAATTAAAAGTTTGCAGCACATTAGTTATAGGTACAGAAGTATTGCATTCAGCTGTAAGTAAAAAAGAAGGCCTTCCTTAAACAAAGACGACAAAACAAAACCCTCTTTTTTTTTCCCTCCCCACCCCCCATTTCTGATTTTAAAATTAGTACTTGCTTGGCCTGTACTGTGTCCACCTGTAAGTACAGCACTAACAGGATACAATAAAAAGCTATGGAAAACATTATGCATACAGTATTTACAGAATCCATAGGATGCACTGAACACACTGCATATAAGACCTGATACTATAGTTTCAATTAATTTTCTTCTACACAAGTAATTAAGTATGTATGAAATTCACAGGAAAGAAGGGGATTATGGAATCAAATTGCTAAATCACTTAAGTTGCTTATTTTTAAACAAAGTCTATTATAAACAGTAAAGTTAAAGCCAAACTAGCCAAAGGTTATACCAGGAAATATTTAGCACTGAAAGTTTTACAATTTATATGAACACCTGAGGAAACAAGCGCTTTTCTCCAAATACATCTAATTGTGCTATACACTGAATCCATCCAACTCATTTGTGTTGACAAATCCATAAACACTTTAATGCTTTTTTAACATCTTTTACATACCTCAAAGAATTCATCGTAATGTTCCTGCATCTCAACATCGCTCACAGCACCTGTAAAAATCAAGAGTCATATTGATTAGAGCCTATAAATAAGGAAGAAGAGATTTTGATCATACTACAAAACAATCTAGGGAGGCCGTCTGGAGCATAAAAGACACCATATAGCATGGAGCTAACTAACAGGAATATTAAAAATAAGTATGTGTGAAAAGCTTTGAGTCCCCCAAGTATATGTCAAAACATTACATTGACATGATCAAACCAAAACAAGTTTTAATCGGAGCCAAACTTGTATGCCACAAATTTAAAGGAAGGGGAAAGGAATTAATTTGAAATTATCACTTAAATTTAATGTACAGTCCCACCCTCTATCTATCAACAATTTTACCTAAACAGAAGGCAAGTGCTTTGTTAGATTTGTATATTTTAAAGCATGATTACAATTTAGTGTTCCTCTTCCTAAAGGCAGAATTTCATTTTAACATGTCCACCTCTTCAGCATATACACTAGAATTTGAGAGTTCACAATGTAACAGCCCAGAATTTTTTTTTAAATTTGCTCAAAATAGTCATCGAAATGACACGCTTTTCTCAGTGCCCTCAAAGAAGGGTACCATAATGCTTTACAATAGAGAGCAATTTTCTAGTTTAATTTTGAATATCACTTAATTTTTCTGTAGTCCTGCAGAACGCCTTTTAGTGCAAGACAAGCCAGCCATATATTCAGGTTAGACTATTTTCATGCTCCAAGCTGGACTTTACAAATGAGCGCTGCTTGCCTGCTGCTATAAAAAACAACATAAGTTTGGCTGATTTTTCAAAGCTTTAAGAATATAAAAATGAATTTCATTTATTTTTTCCAGTCTACAGCATTTTAAACTACATTAAGTTGTATATCTTAAAGCCTAATGCATTAGCTCTTCAGCAGTTAAGTGGTTTATTAAGATCGAGCAGAGCAGTTTTAAAATGAACCCTGTTTTTTATACTAGAAAAATATTCTAGCCTTTAAATTACAAACACTACTGTTCTACTTCATAGAACGTGAAAGACAAGAAACTGAGCCAACAAAGCTGAGTTTATTCACTTCAGGCTGCTATGAAAAAAGAGATGCTTTGGGCTCAGTCCTTTTAGGCTAATATTACCATTTGGACGAACTTTACATTTTTTTTTTTTTCAAAGGCTCTAACGTTAACAGCCACACTCTCTGGAACTGTAATTACTTTTCTTCAACCCAGCTCACCTCCTGAAGAAGGCTAAGGGGCATTTGTCATATGTTATATGTTTCTGCATTTGAAACATGTTTGCTTTTAAGAACTTTCTTCCTCCCCATGGTTATATAGCAAATTAAATAATATCAAACATTAAACCAGTATTTCTAGACAGTTTAATACTTAACTATATTCCCAAGGTTCTGCCAACACCACTGATAACAGCTTACTAATACATAAGGATATTTTTTTTTTTTTTCTTTCTTAAAGGTATCAGACAGGGGCTCCGAGAGCCACACTGGGAACAACTACTTTTTACCAGATGGACAAGTGCTAAAAACTTATAAGGAGATTCCATTGTCAAATTAGGAAATCATAAGCAACAGTTAGTTAATGACTACTTGAACGTCCTTCTAAAGTGGGAAGCATACATATGCAGAGGCTTTACAAACATTCATATTCCAGGGCTACCGGTATCTGAACCTTGAGAAGCCCAATTACTAATTAAAATACTCAGAAAAACTACTGCTGTTCAAAACTAAGGTTAATCCTCTACGACGGCAATAGAAAGGAAGACAGTTAAGCAACAACAACAAAAGCATTAAATAGCTACCCAAGTTATCCATTTAAAATACATGCAGTACTCAAGTAGGGACAAATATCGAAAAACCAGGGAGCCAGGAGTTTCAGCAAACCTACTGGTATCAGAGCTCCAGCTCTACCACCGAAGGTACAGTTAGGCTCTGTTAAATAGCTACCCGCTTGTCAAGACAAACTAGACTTGGATACCAGCATTTAGACCGCTAAAGAATCTGTTCAAGACTCTTGCAGCTGTGCAATCTAAACAGCTCCACAGACCAAAATGCTGTAACTCTGTGCAAATTAGTTACCAGCGCATTGAGAATTTAGGGACAGAGTGGTAATACCCAACCATAGATTTTTTTGGTTTACTGAAACAGCATTAACTACTAAGCATCTGCAACAAGACAGCCTACAAACCAATAGAACTGTTTAAGCATCTACACAAACTTACATAGCTGGTTACATATCTAGCTTGATTGTGTGACAAAAAACTCAAGTTACTTAATTGGGCAATTACTACTTTTAGAAGCAGAAGAGACAGTGTTGACTTTTAAGTTAGTGGCTGATTTCACAAAGCATGTCTAATCAAATGCTGGTAACTAATCTGAACTAGTCTATAATCCAACAGTCAAAAAAAGGAATAGCCAAACAAAGCTTTATTACCACACAGTCAATATTCACTTCAACAAGAAATATTAGTTAGAAAGTAACACCGATCCTTTTTGGTCCTAAAATTTACTTTTAAAAAAAAATCTTATTCTAATATTGATGATTCAATCACAATGATATATCAGTAATCGCAGATCAACAATCCTGGTCATTTAACTTCTGCCAGTCTCACAGGAGGTGTTTTCTTATGCCCATTCCTACCTCATGAGGAGTCATTAAATTAGTTCATGACCATACCCAAATGCTTTCCCCTCCTCAAAAGTACTTTTAAAGATATATTTTCCTAGATAAATACGCAACTTGGTTTTGGACTTCGAATTTTCAAAGAATGGAAGGAATTTTAAGCATGCACCTATCCAAAAAGGACAGCTGCCAGAAGGGAAGTGTTTGTCAGTCAAAGTGTATTCTTCCAAAGTAGAGTCTAAATGGAAGCTGCATTAACCTAGAACAAATTTCTGCATGCAATCTGAAAAGTTTCAAGTTCTCTTAACATTTACAGAGCAGGAAATTTGTTCTGGATGAAGTCAAGGTGTCATTGTCCTGCTCTTTTAGACAGTGGAACCTAATGGATAGCACAAAACATACAGAAAAGCATTCCTAGGATGCAGGCAACTGGCAGGGGGAAAGGCGGAGGGAAGAAAGCAGTGCAACCAAGCCTGCTTTACGGGGGAAGTACAATTTCAACCCTTTCTGATTTGACAGATGGTATTCAGATTCCCCTCAGTTTTGGGAGTAGGGAGGAAGGTGAGTGGGACAAAAAAGTTTTTGGGGTTTGGTTTTTTTTTGGGGGTGTGTGTGTTTGTTTTGGACACATTTAATGAAACGTGGTCAGTTTGATCTGTTAAACTAAAATGGTAGACCAGCTTAAGTCGACACTGAGCTCTGACAATCAAGCCCAGGGAACCAGTGAAGGAACTTGTATGAACTTACAGCGCAAACCGTCAGCAGACTGGGAAGAGTTTTGAGGGTTACGGTAAATGTTCAAGAGGGCAATGGTCTGAAATACAAAACGCAACAACTTTATATTATGGAAAATAATTTTAACAAGAAACCGGTTTCCTTTAGGGTCGCTTTTGTCGAGTCTGTGCTGAAAGAGAGGTGGTTATTCTCTCCCAAGAAGGAGAACTTTCACTTAGCTGGTGACCTTTCTGAATCAACCTAACACTGTAAAGTAATAGAGATCTCATGATACTCCATTATTGTATTTTCTTTAAATTTTATTCTATTCACCAATATAACTATAGAGAGGTTTTATGATTTCAGTCAGATATGTAATAGATGGCATCCAAACACAGTAGTCAAATTACAATTACTTGTTTGAATTTGGTGTTACTGAATGGTTTCTTAGCAGCAAAATCCCAGGAAAGGAAGTAATACAATAATTACAGCATAACATGAAATCTCCATTTTCCTAAAAAAGTTAAGATGAAAGAAAACCCACAGTTTTGGGAAACTTACCGTACATCACGTATATACCTATTTTTTTTTCCCTTTTTTTTTTTGTTAAATCAAGAATTTGAGAAATGTCTGCAGTTTAGCCCTTTAAAAAGAACGCAGTGTTACTAAACAATCAAGTTTCACTTTGCAGTGCAAAAGAGAATCTGCATCGAGTCCAATTTATGCAGTCAGTTCTGCATTCTGAATTGCACACATTTGACAAGTTCTTGATCTATTCGCAAGAAGAGTTCCGTCACTTGTCCTGTTTGCAACAGCTTTATGTCAGCAGCTCAGAAGCCAACATTATTTTCTCATAATTAGGAGTGGGCTCTTTAACACCATTCTTTAAAAAAATTTCTCCAACTGTGGGACTTACAGTGTGAGCCGTCAGCCGTCTGTGCACTGTTTTGGGGGTTACGATAGATGTTTTGAATCAAGATGGTCTGCGGGGAAAAAAAATAAAAAGGGGAATTCTACTGGCTGCTGTGCATATAATAGACAATTGCAAAGAGACAACTTGTTTGCAAACAGCTAAAAGTAATATTTCATTCTTAAGACTTCCTTTTGTATTTGCAGGATATCTTCCAAAATTGCATCCAGACCATCATATTATGAAAACAGTTTTAATTAACCACCAAGAAAGAGCTGCATTTGTCTCAACAGCTATCCTCAAAATGGGAGTTGTGAGGCACAGTAACCTAAAACATCAAACTACATGATATTATGGAGATGCCTAGCTTTCAAGACCAGATCATTATTGTAAGTCTAGGGGAAAAAAAAAATAGTGTTATGTGCACAGCATATAATACATAATGCCACAGAGCCTAAAATGTTACACCAGACAGGTCTTTAGGCAAGAGCTACATCTCATTTTGTGCATCAGGAATTTCTTGGTGGAATTTCTGTTTAAATAATATAATAGCATCATAGGTTCACATGTTTCCGATCCTTCAAATAAGGACAATATCCTTTTAGCCCTTCTGCTTTTTACTTGAAGAATTAGCCCAGGCAGACTTGAAACCTTACATTTGTACCGTTCTTCTTAAAATCAAGTTGTCTGAAAAAACAAACCATGTTTAAGTTAGTAAACTAATATTACAAAAAAATTCCAAACGTCCATATCACTGTAAGCAGCTCAAAAATTGAAATTTGATTACTTAAAATACAAGCTCAACGTTAGTATGAATCGCAATCCCCAAACAATTTTAGCTTACACATTATTATTAGTCACAGTAAGAATTCAGAGCTTAAAGTCACAGGAGCAGCAATGTCATACCTACATACGCTGCCCACTTAACACATAAAAAAAAAAATAATCTGTAACATCACATTTAAAAATCACACACTTGTTTTATAATGGGTATGGTCATACCAACCAAAGCTTTGTGCTTCCGTAGCCCAGGTTTAAAATAACTATGTTTTAGCCTACAATTGGACAGAGCCAGAAACATGCACATAGTTACAGCGTTTCTGCTGATTGCTGGTAATTTGATCACCCTGGATTGCACGACCTTTCCTAACACAGCTCTTCTATAAAGTAGCTGCACCAGCAATAGCAACACAAGATAAAAATATTGTGCTGGTAACTTCTCATTAGCAATACATCTGTTCTTCTATTTTCTATCACAGCTGATTATCAATTTGCATACAAATAAAGACTTCTGTAGTGAACCTTACACCTCTGCCGGGTACCTTAGGGATGTTACAATACAGCACATCTGCCAGGTGCGATGCTGTAGCAGTCCCAGACATCACTGGATGAGTCTGACATGCCCCGCTCACCCACTTCAGCTGGCATTGCTAACCACAGTTTCTAAAAGCAAAGCCAAAGGCTGCACTGACAGAGGAAACTGTTGTTGAACACCAAGTATTTTTGTAAAAAAATATGTAGTTTGGGGTTTTGGTTGGTTGGTTTTTTTAAACTTACAAGACAGGTACTGTGGAAGTTGTCTAGTTTAGAAATGTTTTCTAGCAGCTAATGACCTAAATTCAGGTCTCTATATAACCAACCACATTTCAGCATGCTCTCCATGTAGGTCAGCAACATGGAATCGTTTTGAAAATGGACAATACTACTTTTGAGATACAATAGTTACATTAAAAATTATTCAATTCCCCAAACTGTTTTTGTAGATGAAGTACCAGCAGTGGTCCCCATCGATCAGTAACCTAGACAGTCCCCCCTAGAATATCCCCTGCCTGCTCACACACTCGCAAAGTTTCACTTCACAAGCACCATCGCTCTGAACTCGTCACATGGCTAGTACTTGCCTCCCTAATTCTCCCCAAACCAACACCAGCCCACCATTCTTGTCAATTCTGCTCCCAGTCAGCTAAACTGAACTTGAAGAGGATGCCACTGCTATGTAAACTTTACCTTTGTAGGAAAAATTGCTGATAACAACTCTCATGGGCACTACTTATCATATACAATATTCCCAAAGAAATCTGTTTACCTGTATACCTTGACAATCAGCAGTGATAGAAGGAGCTAAAGCATACAGTTCTCTAGGAATGTAATTTCTGAAAACTATAGAGCTCATAATAAGAACCCTATCACCCACTGCACTTTTTTTTTTTCCTCTCTCTGGCAGACAGGCAGTCACACATCATGTCTCTAACAATATTCACATAGCTAAAGATGAAATAATCTGTCAAGTCAACTGACATATACACCCTCAGCAACCAGGCAAGTTGTTTTCAAGAAACAATTCTTTCATATTCAAAAGAAGTATGTAAGTTACTCTTAAAACTTAAGAGCCTGGGTCAGAGAGCCAATGTAGCGACAGATGAGTCGCTTTTATTTATTAATTAGTTTTCTCTATTATATGCATAAAAGACTTAAGTTCACACCTTTGAGATAGGTGGAATGTGCTGCCACTGTTTGTGATTAAAAAATCTGGGATGGTTTAAGTGCCTGAACACCACTGAGAAGGCACACTCACCTGAAAGTTAGCACTGGTTGGTCTCTACTACAGGCAAGCTTACAACAGCATCGCTTCCTGCAGCCATTAAGGGTGACAGGAGATAATTAGAAATGCTGGGAGAAGTAAATGGAATACCCCCAAAAAAAGCAAAAACCCATATAAACTGGGGCCAAAAGTGAACTAGTTAATCTGGAGCTCGGTAATTATTCACTTGTATCTGAGAATCTATGTTTTAAAGAAGCAAGAATATACTTCCACAAGAAAGAGAAAACAAAAGGAAAACAAACCTGGCTAAATGTTGGTTTGTTGTGCAACCGAGAACATCTGTCTCCATGACGACAAGCTCCAATTTTGAAATAAAATGAACAGTTGACTCTGCAAGTAAGAAAACCAAGTAGTTACACATTGGAATAGAAAACATTAATACGCAATTCCTACAAAACATATGCCCTAAATGCCTTTATCTTGATGTGGAGAAGTAACATTAAAAAAAAAAAATCAAAACAGTATAGGAAAGCATTACAGCAAACTTGTTCCTGTTCATATTCATTCCTCTTTACCCCTAATTTACATCAAGTCATCTAACCGATCTCACCCACTGCTCAAACCCAAAGTGCATTCATGACACCACCACGGACAGAAGCAATCACTACTGTTTTACCCTTCGAGTTCTCCATTCTTGTCTTTATATCGGTTTCACTGGGTGACAGGAGGGGAAATAATGTGAAAAACAGTCTGAAAAGTTACACTGAGCTCTATGGTTGTGTCATAGATCATGCGACCCCCTAGTCTAGGCAATATAACTTGCTTTAAAGCTGATACAGTTGCACCTACCTAATGTTTTATAAACCACCTGTTTAAAGTTACACTCTAAGGGTAACTCAGACTGCTGCCAACACAGTATTTGAAATAACTCAGATAAGAGAAAAATCACGTTACAGAGAGAACACACATAAGCAAAATAAATTCATTTCATTAAGCCATTTTCATGAATGTAGTTAATAGTTTTAAAAGGAAGCATTTAAATTTTTACTTTTTTTTTAAACCACAAGCTTTTCTTGAATGAACTTTCATCTTATGACACCTTCAAAACTATGCTGGTTTAGGAATGCCAGTAAAACTCTTACACATAGGTGTAATTCACATGGAATGATGAAAGAAGACCATAAGGAGTTTAGTTACCTTGACTGGGAAAACTGAATGCAAAATTCTGAAGGGCAAGAAAACTATTACGGGCTATATGTGGGTAAATGAAATATAAGAATTCTCCTGGAAAAAAAATTATTACTCCCATGCTCATAGTTAACACCAATTCTTTCCACAATCCTGTGTAATCAACATCAACTCATGGAGGGGAGAAATATTAAAGTACTAAAGCATACCTGACCTCGAGCAAAACATTCCACTGTAAAATTGTAACATGCTTACTCTTCATTACATTTTTGACAATATACACTTAGCATTACAATATACTTACTGTCTTTTCTGAACTCTAACCTGAAACAAAAAAAAAATCTAACTATAAAATTTTCGATAGTGCCTCCAACTTCAATACTTTCTGGAGAGTTCTGCTTGCTTTTTGAATAAAAATAAGACCAGTACTGGAATTTCATGCCTGCTGTATTGGCATACACTAATACTGTTACACTGTAATGCGTTATATCAGAAAGGATGCTCAGCAACAGAACTCAGGAGAGGCTGCCGATATTGCTTTTCTGACAGACGAGCGAATTCGAATTGGAACTGGCACGTAGCACTACAAAGCAGAAGGAAAACAGAAGCCTCACGGCCAGGGGCTGACAAGAGTAATTTAGTCCAGCAGCACATCGACGCCCCCTTTCATTTTTTACGGGTGGAAAAACACGTTGGTTTGGTCAGGCCGACGGTGACCAAATTTTCGTTAGGAGGGTTTTGTAAGTACGCTTCCAACAACCAGAGAAACTAGAGGCGTTCCCGACGCGTGGAAGGCTGCAGGCAGAAGCCTGAGGATCAGGATGCAGCAGTCGGGGAAATCCTCCGCACCCTGGGGAGGGGGGAGAAATAACCAGTCGCTGTCCTTGCAGCAGAGCGGAAGCTCTCGGGCTGCTGCGAGGCGCAGAGACACGAACAAAAGGGGAAGAGGAGGCCCTTTCT
>NW_009612641.1:0-15611 GCF_000690535.1 Cariama cristata
TTTGGTCAATATTGTTATCCATCCATCTTTCCTGCAGTAAAAGAAGAGCCTATAAGACAATTGAAGAAAAACTGATAAAATCAAGAACCTCAGAGGATGAAGGAATGTTTAAGCAAGCTAAAGAAACTAGAGAAAAAGGAAAAGCCAGAAAACAGGTGTCAGACCAAAACCATGGCTCTCTGCTTTGTGCAGAACTCAGTGCTGTTGGTTTAAGTTACAACGGTGTGAACGTGCTTAATGAATAGCTCTCCTCAAGGGTCTCAGGTTCAGCCATACCGAGTCTGTGAACGCCAAATAAGATCAACACTGAAAAACACTCAGCTCTGCTAAAAGAGAAGCATCTTCAGACAAGTAGCAGCAAAACTTTAGGGGCTTACGGAGCTTTAATGGTGAAAGCTTATGTGCTGGTAGCCAATAAGGAGCCAGCAAGTTAGGTAAGAAGCTGTGAATAGATCCATTTGATTCAGATGTATCCATATTGCCCAAGCTGCACTTCCAGACAAAAGGTTTTTTTCTGGAATTGACCACCAGTCTTCTGCTTCTACACTTAGCCAAAAGAAAATGTAACAAAAAATCTTTAATAAGCTGAATTTGACATTTTAGTCTACAGGCTTCTTGAGGAAACTTCCAAGGGTAACATTTCAGAACTACAAGAGAAAGAAGTTAACCATCTAACTTCCCCAACACTTTAGAAAGAAAGACGATTTTGGCATATTACTCTCTTTTCCTGATGCAAAGAGCTGTGGTATCACACGCCATAACATCTTTTATTTTCATTTCACATGTATGAATTACTGCTGACAAAACACCACCCAGAATGCTGGAATATCACTCTGCTTAACCATCATTACCGAAAATAGGGTTTGTAGTTCTTGTTTTTGCAACAGATTCATGAAGCTTGTACTGTATCCTTCACTTTTTAAAAAAATTTGTTTGGAACAGTTTTTCTTTTCATAAATGCTTTCTGTTTTTTCAAGTTTACAAATGTCAGTATGATCTAAACAGCAAATGCACTTTACATCGATAAAAATAATATCCAGCAAACCAAATTCCAGTAACTGTAACTTTTGCTTCCTCTTCCTACAATCTCTGTAATAAGGCTGAAATATCACAGTATTGACTCCTACTCTAGTTTGCAAAAGAATGCAGCACGTTTAAATGTTTAACTCGTCAAGTGTTCCATCTTGCTACCAATTTTCTAATTATTTAAATATGTCAGTATGGTTATTTTTATATCAAAGGCCAATGATATCCAAAGCCTTATGAAAAGTTTATGTCTACCTTCTTCTTAATTTAAGGAAAAACTTGACAGATTAATATCTTTTCAGGCACAGCAACATTACTGTAGTTAATTCTAATTTATGCAGCACGTGTCTGATTTCCCAGTTTAACTGTCGTACCTTGTTCAACCCATTCGTTTTGCCTGTATTCTGCTAACATGCCAGGATTTCACGTGATGGGCATGTCATTTGCATAACAGTGAACATTATATTCATTCCACAGAAATCTCAAGCAAATATTCTATATTCCAAATGACTTCTAAAGCAAAGTTGTTCTGGATTTGTTAAATTGATTATGTGAAGAACAAATGACTGATGATTTGAAGATAAAATTCAGTGTATAAACATTGTCATCTATGACATTTCACTATGCTAAAATCATAAAGGCCTGCCAGATTTCATTGCATTCATAATTAGAATCACTACATTGTAATTCAGGATGTGTTTTTCATAAAGATAGAAAATGAGTTTTAATACAGCCAAAGCCAGGTAAACCCAACAAGCCTACCTATGGAAGACAGATGTCAGTTCAGATAAAGATTTATTTTCTTTTTCATAATGCAATTATAAACTAAAATTGACACCTGAAAGAAAAAAATTAAAATCCTACAAAGAATTCAAACTTCACAAGAAGCATACCTAAAGCAAGAGAACCTGTATACAACTATTTTAAAAAAATTACCTTTAACCTGTAATTATAGCATCTTCATTTTATGGCACACAAAAGTTAACAAGATACGAATACTCAATAAATCACCCAGAAATGGGAAAAAAACATTTCAGAAGTTCATATGCAAGAGTTTAAGCAAAACATTCAAGCTACAACAAATCTCTATCAGGCAATCTGTAACAAATATTTTGCTACATAATTAAACATGCGTAAACACAAAAGGACAGCAAACAGAAAAATTTCTCCAAGGACAATAAAATCTATACAGCAACCTTCAACACGGTCTCACACACAATTTCCTTGTCGTGAGGTCTCGTATCTCTTATTTTTCTTATAAGCATAGTATTTCTAGACTACAGTGGTTGATACAAACTGGGACCTGTCTAGGTACGATACAATATAACAGAAGGACTCCAAAAAAAGTCCTAGCACAGCCTTCCCAGTTTACCCTCAGAGAGCTCCAGTATTCGCACACTAGTTGACAAAGCATGTCCAAACGTGTACAGCTGGAAATCATACTGAAACCTAGATTCTCAATTAATTTACCCCATGTTAACTTAGTATGTACTGCTAGATGGCCAAATAATAGCAGGAAGATAAAACCAGTAAACTTAGGAAGAGGAGAATAGAATACTGTAAGAAAAAATATGCTCAGTTTTACAGTATGTTTTAGACAAACATTGCTTTCCAGTTTATCTCCTGTTTGTGGATAAAATTCAATATTCTGAATATTTTCAGAAATGGCCCATGTTAAACCACAACTACTTTAATCCAAAATGTTTCTGTGCAGAGAGACAGTAATTTTAATGCTGGGTTATGATAGACATGACCTTATTTCTTTTGTAGTAAATTGCAGATTACACTTTTGGAATGCTGTCAAATTATTTCACACCTAGTGATTTTGCTTCATTGGACATCTGATACTTGCATGCATCATTTGATACTTTTCAGCAGTCCCCATCTATAACAAAAGCAGGAATATAACAGCAGAGCAACTTTTCTGTGGAATCTCCAAATTAACAAAATAAAACTCACCATGTTCCACCCTGGGTAGAGGTAGTCTGTCCCGACAAATTCAAAGTAGTGAGCAAAACCTTCTTTCAACCACACATCCTCCCACCAAACTGGAGTCACAAGGTCACCAAACCACTGCAAAGAAAGTTTAAACAAACAACTTTTTTTTAGGAAATCTTAAAAATCATGATTGCATACATCTCATTTATACAGTACACATTCTTCACAAGTTTTAATAAAAACAGTAGTATATACCACCACTGAAACCCATTAACTGTTTTTTCCATGTACTAATGAATTAAGCCTTTACAGGATGCACAATTTACTGAAGTAAAACACTAGAAAAGAACAAGCAGGGGAAAAGCAGCATTGAGGAGAGTATTCACTGTGTCTACTTCAGTTATCTAAAGTAGGTAAGTTTAAGCAACTAACATACACATTGGACAGAAAAAGGCTTCTGACTCAAGTAATCTGATTCATTACCTGGAAATCTCATTACATATAGTGTGAATTTTGAAAAACTGGGAACACTGTCTCCATACCCCAGACCTAAATTTTAGTATTTCTTTCTCCATGATGTCTGCTCACTAAGATTTACCATACTACTGATGCTCCGTCCATTGGTTGGTATCCTAAGGAAAGCAGTTTTACAAAATCGTGCCACCTCTCTGTAGGTAGGACTCAAGATGCCTAAAAGCAGGTAGTTGATGCCACTTAAAGAACATCCTAGGGTATCTGAGATACCCTCTGCCTCTGGTTGCTGTTCGGGAAGGCCTCAGGTCTCCTGTAAGTCCCATACAAAATTTCCTAGGCCTGTGTGGGTATCTAAAACGGCACAGATCACCTATTTTTATGCAAAGGAATCCAACCAGAGCTGACTGCCTTTCCCGTTTCGCCCAGGTCACTCTTGAATTTCCCCAGACTTTAATCTCATTTAGAAAGAAGGACAGAGATCTCAGTGATAATTAAACACCTACAAAAGTACATGAAGATCAGCAGCTGAAAAGAGGAGAACGACCTAAGCTGAGGGCAAGGCAAGAACATGTCCATTAGATACTCTGCTCAGTAGCTGTCAAAAGCCACAAACCTGTCACAGTACAGGACCTGCGAGCACCAGAGGAATTTTAGACAGAGCTGGGATGATCATTGGAAGAGGAATGAGGACAAAAATTCAAAGGAAATCAGATATCATCAATCCTGCCAATGGATGACACTTTAAATTACTGTAATGGCTCTGTACAACCTGGATCGTCGTAACACCAGTGGTAAGAGCAGAAACACATACACTATTATGAAAATATATTCCATACTCTCTATAGGATCTTTTTTGCCAAACAAATACCAAAACTTTGTTTCAGTAAAATTCTCTGCCAGTTTTTTTCTTAATGTGATTAGAAATTAGACTAATTCCTAATCAACAGAAATAATTTTGAGCTTTCATGGAGTCATAAGCTCTGAAAATACACAGAAAGGGAACAGCAAATAAGTATTCCAGAGGGAGAGACTCATGTCAGAGCAGAGGAGCTGCTGCTAACACTGTAATGAGAGTGGGGAATGAATGAAAGCACAGTTGGCCAGTAAGTGGTCTGCTTTCATGACGGCTTATTTGAAGGCTTTGTCTGGGACATGAATGAAAGGTCTCGCTTCTGTGCACATCTTTGTGGAGCGAGAACAACGCTAAGGAATGTGACGAGGACCCACAGTGAAGCGACACAGGGGCTCCAAAGAACAGACTAGAGAAACTGAGATTACTAGATTGCCACACAATGTTCAGTAAATAGGATTTGAATGAAAAAATGAAGCGAAACCTGACAATGAATGTCATTGACAACCAACTTAAGAATTCAAGGAGAAAAGATGGGGTTGACAAAAGTCATATTTACACACTAAGTGAAATGAAACTTAATGGACACCCAGTGTTCATCATCTAGTTGAAGGCTATCAATAAATTAACTCTCTACAAGACCAATAGGGATAGATCCTGATCTTAACAACATCTAACCGAAAAGACACAGAAACACTGGAAATGCATTCATATAGATAATGTACTTTTCACAATTTGAAATGTTAGAGTAGCATACCATCAGAGGAGTATAAAAGTTCTAGTTGTAGTAGAATAGGTTGATTAAATGATTTCTAATGAGAGACTAAACACAACATTGCAGAGTTTATTTCTTGAGTTACAAGAGGACTGCTGAACAAATATGAAACCAGCAACAGTTATGGTATGCTATGACTATTCGGAGAGAGTTTTCAAAAAATAAAGGTTTTAAAGTTCATAATACATCCTCTTGTAACTCAAAAGAATTAATAACATTAATTTATGATGTCACAAAAAACAATTTCTTATACTCCTGTGTGAGCTTTCTGGGTTTATTTATTAATGATACAATTAAAAGTATTCATTTAATTATCCACCTAAAGAAAGAAGTCTTTTACAGGCATTAAAACAGCATGTGATACCAATACGAAAACGTAGGGAACTTGGTTAACTAGTCTTGAGAATAGTATCAAAGATAGTTATAAACATCAGAGACAGAGCAGTCCCAGAGATTGCAATTAATGAAGCCATATTTTCCAGCAGAAAGGTGCTATTATCTTCCTAGGTGTTACATATCTGAAAGGAAAACACAAAGTAAAGCACTTCATTTAAGTAATCGTTTATTTATTTATTTGTGTCTTTGATAATAGACATTATTTGCCTGGAGTGATGATCATTACTTCTTTTCACTTCGGAAAAGAAAATGAATTGAAATGTATTGATGATATAAATTCTGCATCTCCCTCGGATTATGTTCAGTTTGACATGCAGAAGACACTTATTTTACAGACCTACTGAAAGGACACTCTTTTCTATATGCTTTCTTTCCAGATTATTAGAAAAAATTAAGAATTTTTTTTTTTCCTTCTGCTTTCATGCCTCTGTAACTTAATCTGTCACACCAAGTTTTGTGCTTAGGTGGGAAAACTATCACAAAAAATCATGGTGCATAAATTCAAATGAGTCTTTCTTCAAAGGTTGTAGGTGGGACTGATCTGTGATAAGCAAATAAAACTGATTACTACCTTAATAGAATTATTTTAATAAATTATGGTAATTATTTTGAGCTATCAACTTAAGCTGCCAGAAATATGTATGTTTTGACCAATACCTCATTTGCGTTTTGGGGCTTGGAGAAGCTTTTATGCTGAAACACTCCTTTCAATTATTAATTTTTTTAATTAAATACATAAAATGTTCTAAAAGAACATTCAAGCTGAAGTATCAAGCGTTAGCAACCTACAAAATTACTAAACTAAAGTGTGTAACTTTAACGTATCCCTCCCAAAACAGGTACCTAAAATAAATATCTAGTCAAGCATTGCAAAGTCACCTGTAAAGAAATCAGGCCTAAAATTCTTTCTTCATGCTTTCTTACCTGGATTTTGACAACCACAGAATTTCTTTGTCCTTCTGCAATCCTGTCTCTTGTTTTCTATCTGTCCTGAACACTGTGCTCAAGCATTAATACCCAGTAGGTTTGGGAACTCAGATTTTAAGCAGTCATATCTAAAGGTAACAGTCCCAATTGTTAATATTCATCTGATTTTTCTAATCTTGGGAACAACATCAGCAAAGCAATTGCTGTGTTACTCTAAGTAACAAGGTTCTCATACAGGTCAGCCTGCTACATGTTCAGTTATGTTCTGTAAGTATCGAAGTCATGGGATTAAAATCAGGGGAAACAGGACGATGACACAATTTTTCAAAAAAAAGAAAAAAATGTATTTTAGGAAAACATATTTTAGGAGAGTTCCTTTTCCTCTTACCTGAAATTTAAAAAAAAAAAACAAAAAAAAAAAAACAAAACAAAACAAAAAAAAAAACACGGAAACGTGGATTCTATTTTTGACTGCGCCAAAAGTGATTTTGGTTAATTTCTGTTACTCTATGTGGAAAAATGAGTGAAGGGGAGGAATATTCATGTGCAACCGAACCGCAGATTAGTAGGCGAGATGATGCACAGCAAAAGAGGATGAAAAATGCAGTGATTAATTAACAATTAAACAGCAGAGGCAAGAGATCCTGGACCCAATCTGGTCTCAGTTCAATACATTTTCTGCTAAGCTGGTGTTGTTTACAGTTCCTGCTCTATGCTATCCACAGCTAAAGTCTTCTTGAAGGGCTTCTGAGTTTGGTAAGATAAAAGCAGAAAAAACTTGTTAAATAAAGGCAATACTGTGATGGAGGCGACAGGCTCTTTTGTGGCTTGTATTTTTTGAGGGTTTCTCCCTTTAAACTTCATTTGCACATGAACAATCCATATTCTCTGTGACTCAATTCTGCATCTAAAAAGTAGAAATAGTATTTCTTCCACCTGAATATTTTCTACCTTGTCTAGTTATCCAGTGAAGCAGCTGAGCAAGGATCTGATGTGCATGGTACTAAAACAGAAAGAGCAGCAACATGAATGGAGGGAGAGACTTTTAATTAAGCAAACAGCACTGGAAGTAGTATCAACCCAGACACCAAGTAAACATTCTCACTTGCAATTTTAAGGTCACTTAAAAGCACTCTATGACCAGACTGTTACCCTAAATTAAATTCAAATATAGTTTTCACCCACTTCATGATCTTCTGATATGAGGAACAATGTAAATGTAAACAGAACAACGTAAACAGGCTTCAGTTTCAATGAGCATCAAATAAACAAACTTGGCAAGTTACTGATGTGGTAATTGCCCACATCTGGAGTAGAAATTGCTTTGGAAGCAGAGGAAATTATTAAAGCAGTGCAAAGAATAACCAGAAGTAATGGAATGACTGCACAAAAAGAAAGACTTAAGCTGAACGCTAGGAAAAAGTTATTGACCATCAGATTTAATCAAAAGGTTTTCGAGGGAAGCAGTGTAACCCTGTAATCAGGAGCACTGAACCCAGCACTACAAAACGCACCACATGGAAGAATCTAATACTAACAGGAGCCAGGATTTGATGACCTAATATGTGTTTTCCACACCTGATTCCTAAGGCACTGTAATTTTTCTAGCTGAACAGTGTGCTACTCTATTGTACTGCACAATAAAGAGCATATATCAAAATCAGATGATTGTATTGAGAACAAACCAGCGAGAACTTTCAATAAAGATTTCATGTTGTAGTTGAGGACTTCATACTCATCGACAGATTAAATGTGAAACATGAATATGAACCAAACATTATTGTTTTCAGGTTCATCTACCAGAACTCCATCACAAAGGCTCCTTTCTGTATGGTACTTTTTATTTGCAGAAAGTGTTAAGAATTTGCATCGCTTTTTAAAGAATACTGTGTAAAGTCACAGATGTAAGCCATGCTGATTACACAGTAGGATTTCATTCATTTTAACCTGAAGGCTATGATTATGCCTCTTATGAGTGCAAGAAAGGGTTTCCTGCCCTGTAGCAAATTTCTTCAATAACATTTGCATTCAACTCAATATTACTAAACACTCATAATGTGTTTAGTTTGAGATAAGATGGAAGAAATGTAAAGTAAATTGTAATATGGGTTTATTACAAAGTTTTCTTATTGCTACAAAAGTTTCTGTACACATAAAGACTCAATTATCCATCATTAGTGAACAGAGGGTCAATATCAAATTTAAAAAAAAGAATGAAAAGAAAAAGAAAACAAAAGTATGTGTATATATGATGGAAGAAGAAGATGACTACCAAATTGATTTCAGCCAAAACATTTTTTGACATGAACATGAAACTCAGCATGCATCTACTATAGTTCTGCAATCAACCATTTTCTACAGTTATCAGTGTGTTTAGTTTACACACCAACAACCGCACTCACATGCAAACATACAGAATATAATCATACAGAAGATAGGGAAGTTGTTCATTGCTACTAATTTTCTCTTCTATCCCCATTTTGAGTCTTCCCAGTTTCTGCACTGGAGTGACATCTTACAGATCTCCATATTATTTGGACTCATTACAATAAAAGTTTCAATTGTTTATGTGAACAACAAAAATTCATTTTCAGTTTTGAAAAGGAATGCATGGTTTCTGACATTAATATCAAATATCTGAAGACCTTTAATACCTGATGACACAGCTCATGTACAATGACCATGGTGACATCCAGTAGGTACGATATAGAAGAAATGCTTGGATCTAGCAGTATCCTTTGCTCCACAAAAACACTCAGACCCCAGTTCTCCATAGCAGCATATGGATGCTTAGGCACAGCTAACAGATCTAGAAACAGAAAAAAAATGTATGTTAACTCCTTGTGGGAGCTACTATGCTGAAGACCTATTGTAAGCAAGGCCATAAATGATCACTTAAAGCATTTTAAATAACATACATGTAAAAAAACAAAACTTAATTTCAGCTCTCCAGTAATGTTATTTAGGAAACATTAATAAAATATTCATTTCTTATCTTATGCCACTATCTCTTCACACATGATTACCATGTTATTGCTGTAACTTAGTATTTCTAATTGAATTTTTCTATACAGAATCCAACTTATTTAGAATACCTTGTTGATTTACTTCTGGGTTTGATACGGCTTCTCATGTTTACTATACCACATCAATGTAGTAACACAGACTTTTACCCCAAGTATTTTTTATGTTTTCATTGAAGTGACGCCTTTGTGAACATCTTACACATCAAACTGCATGTAAGGACTGACATTAAGGGGAGTATTGAAGAAATACTGTTTCATAACAACCAGAAAGATGGCAAACTGTTCAGAATCACCAGCTCTTACAAAACAAGGCATCCTTCAGTGTGCACTATTGCTAGTGTGCATCCTCTGAGAACAGAACAGCTGACAGCCAGTTCTCAGCCCCGTGGGCTGGAACAATGGTGCCATACACAATTTCAGGAGTATTACTTCAGTTTTGTACTTGGTAAGTGACAAAATATTGGGAAGAACATGGGAAGGTCCTTCATCAGGCAAAAAAAAAAGGGAGTGGGGAATTTCTCTCAGTGGCATGAGGCTGAACAGGACAGTATTACAACGTCTCTTCACATGTTAGATAAATCTTACTGCAGGAGACTGAGAAGGAACTAAAATTGACTATCAGTCTGGAAATAATCTAAAATTACAGTAAATTGACATAGGGAATAAACCAATAAACAACGCTGCTTCGTAGCAAAAACATCTGAAAGAGCCCAGAAACAACTTGTATGTCTACAAGAAGCCCAGTGCAACCTGTGTACAAATCAGCCAGAATTTTGGAAACCACACTGTCACATCAGCATGGTGCTCTCTCCAGTCAAACTAATTAGCCTGATTTCTTAATTAATTAGCCTGCCTGCCACATTCTCATTTGGCTGTATTACTTGTGCTTTCAAAGCTAGTTCATTCGCAGTTAACACAAGTATATCTAGGTGGTACTTCACTGCCTGGGATAAAAGGTCTCTGGCTTGGCTTCCTAACACGAAGAAGAAAAATTCTGACCTGTTTATTCTAAGTAACACTCTAAATCGTATCACAGCACTGACACATGTCCTAAGTTTGTCTGTTTTGGCTTGTTGATACGTGTGGTGGAACGGGCTTGGAGAACAACCTGACAGCAGGAGCTCTGCTTCAGCATTCACAGGAAGCTGTCACTGAAATACCAGGAATGGAGAACCTGGATATATTCCAGCACTCCCAAAAAGGGCCTGCTGCAAGATACATAAAAATATCAGCCTTCTAGTGGAAGCACAGAGAGATGCTAGCAGCTACTTCCAAATACAAGTAAACTGAAAATATCCAAATTGCAAACAGACATATACTACAAATGGTAAAGAATAAATATTTTGTATAAAGGCAGACACTAGAACAAGAGCCTAATTAAAGAAAATAAAGCAAAAATCCAAAACATGGTGTTCAAGATTAGACACGCAAGTAAATTCAAAATTACATGCTTTCTTTTTCTTCTTCAGTTGAAGTTCGAACTGTACTAATTTTTTAGAGTAACTGCAATTTGTTATAAATGACATGCAAAATGAAGAACTGTCTGCTATACAAAGAAGGGATAAGGTGAAAAAAAAGGACACAAAGGCTACTGGGTGAAATCACTGAAGTTAACAGCAAATCTTCATTAACATTAAACAGGGATCTCTCCCATTCTCAACTCTGTAAAGCAAGTCGCAACTTCTCCTACAGCAATTAGACTTTCCTCCAAAAGGCATCTTCAGAAGAAGAATACAGAGAGACTCTGTTCTTCTGTACTCCAATTAAGTTTTCAGCAATTCCCCTCAAATAAGCAAGGTGACACAAAATAGAATTACATGAAAGTAAAACCAGTTCCTTACTTTTAGGTGATCCTTTTGTTTCCTTTCTCTCCTTTGGGTTCATTTGTAGTTTTTGGCCTTTCTCGCCAGTCATAATAGACAGATTTTGTCAGTGTCAGCCAGTAATAAACAGGAATAACTCTGTGGAACTGGGAAACTAGGGTGAGGTCTGATACTTAACACCTTTACACGCTAATTGTATACTGCCTTTCACTATTTGTGTCATTGGTATTGGTCTGCTGGTTTAGACCGATACTTTATAGCACTGACATACCAATAAAACCTTCCAATCTGATGGACGGCTAACTGCCCTGCAGGTAGACAACCGCAGAGGGATAATCTAAATCACTTCCAACACAGCCCCGTGGCTCTGCAAGCCTGGAAACTCCTCTCATGCATCAGCTAATGCTTAAAGGGCTTTTCTGAGCAGTCAAAAGAAAATGTAACAGATAACCCTGTTGGTTTTCCAGAATGCTAATCCTTGCAGGTGACATGAGCATACCAAGAATGCTGAATGAATTAAGAAGAGTACCACAACGTATGAACACACTCCTACCTTTTCCTAGTGCAGAGTCTGATGCGCTGCACTTTAATGCCAAAGAAGAGACTTGCTTAATCTCCAGTGGCTGACAGAATGGACAATGGACTCTGAACACACTCATTATCACAAAATGAGAAATCTTTTGCTTCTCGTTGTCCATGTCTGAATTCTGAATGTTCAAGTCTTGGTGTTAATTTAGAAATTAAGTTCTTCAGTGATTGGTCTTGATTGCTCCACAAATTTCTATTACCTTTAAATAAAATTCCAAACATGCCTAGGTTTGTGGTAAAAGACACAATAATCTATATCTTCCTCTGGGGAGTTATAAACATTTGATTTCAGAGGAACAACGTTTGATGTTCAAGTCTCAACATGAGAATTTGTATTTCCCTCTGTTTATCACATCATTAGAGCACTGAGGAAGGTACTCTGTTTTAGTGTAATTTTTAAGGAGCAAGGTACCAAAGAAGGCGTGATGATGCACATTTCGATACAAATGTCATTCACACACATTACTGCTCAAAAGTGTTCTGCATTAACTGCAAAATGTGAACGACTGAATATACAGCAGCTTGTGTGCACACTGCATCCAGTTGTTCTGCACACTATTTAATTAAATTCTTTGTAAAGCACTTGTGAATGTTTGATTATGTGGATATTGCTGGGGAAATAGAAATGCGTGTTATTGCTTGCAGAGAATAATATCCTCATACATCATAAAACTGTTACTTGAGATTTCCTGATACAGCAGTGCAGAGTCCTGTGCACTGCTGGAATAATAGAAGGTTTCCACCTCTTAGCCTTCACAGAGACTAAATTCATGACCAAGAAGTAAAAACTATACAGCTAAAATAAAATCACCAGAAAAGCCATCAGGACAAAAACGTCATGGCATTTCATACTAACATACCCTACTGGTACAATTATTCAAATACAAGGATAGCATTTGGATGTTTTTTAAACTTATTCCTGTGTGAATCTTATGAAAAATATTTCAAGTTACAAAAACTGTACATAGCTCAACAGCTTCTTTTATTTCCAAACGTTTAATTAAAGCATCATAACTATGTGAGCTTACATCAAAATATAATTGTCTGACATTATTAGCAAGTATCATCCTAGTGCAAAATAGAAATTAGCAATTTAACACCTAAGTTGGTCACAAAGTGAATCAACATTCAATGCTTTTTAACTACGTATGTGTGCAATTTGAACAAATTATACTGTTTCTACTTTTCCCCCACCCAGTTACAGTATTTTCTAGGCACCCTTAAAAACCATTAAATTCCCCAAATCACACAACTGGGAATATCACTCTTGCTTTAAATGAGTGCAGGGTTAGAACTGAATAGGATTAAATGCGAAACAAGATCAGGGCTCACGCAGAGTGCCCTGAACCTGGGGGTCCTTCCCCCCTCCTTTATCATCCTGCTCTTTTACAAACATCAAAGCACCTTCTCCCCCACTGTGATTCCACTATGTTTAACCACCTCAGTTTGAAGTCTGACGGGGATACTGGTATAACAGACACACATCCTTACTATACATATAACTATGAGTGTGTGTGTAAACACAGAAAGACAGACAGACATCTACATGCATGAACATATTTACTAATATTATGTACTCCAATTTTATTTGTTTTACCTGCTGGTTGAAATGTAACCAAGGGCTAGATCCTGCAGAACATATGACAGTATTAAATTTCTAATACTCAAGGTGGAAGATTAAAAGCACCTACTGGGGCGGGGGGGGGCGGGGAGGGGAAGAACAACTAACTAAATGTGTGAACAATTTCTGCAAATTTTCTATTTTCATACACGGTAAGTCTCTCAAATCTGAGACCCCTGAAACGCTGCAACTTGTAAATGAGAACATTCAGTGAGAAACAAGAATGTTCTGTCAAGCATCTTTACACATAAATTTTCCTTAATAAAACCAGGAGGCACACAGAGATAAAATGTTCACTCCATGAACTCCACATTTTTCCCTTGTAATCCCTATTTTTATCACAAAAATGATGCTATAAAAATAATTTGAATTTATAAACATGTTTCTCACAACATTATTTTCATTCATTACTACAAAGAGGTTTTCTTCAAGATTTCAGGTGTAGATTTCTTGCTACCAGGTATTTCACTTGTTTGACAACAATTTCAACAAATTAAGAGAAAGCACGGACTAATATCAGTTCAGTTTAGTCTTGACAAATGAAGACTTGAAGTATGGTTTTGCCCTTTCCTAATGCTGCATAATGCAATCAATAGCTTTATTAAATCTCTCTAAAGGTCTTGTGCAATTTCCTAAATGAATGTTGTTGTACAAAAAAAAATACCTATTTACTAAAAGGGTTTATCTTTCTGCCAGTTTCCTTAATCAAAGCTGTTTCTTTTACTAAGAACAAGTAGAAGATGCTTTTCTGCAAAAGAATACCATTTAATGATTTATGAAGATTTTGAGGAACAAGCCAACCACAAAAAGTGACAGCTTTGGTTAAAACCCATTAAGTACAACAGTAGTTACTGTAAGAAACATCCAAATTTTCTACTGATAAAGAACTACTGATAACAGTACTTATAAGAAATACCTAAACTGGCTACTGAAAAACTTTCTTTTCTGCGCCGTTTCCTTAGTATATAACAGAGAAGTTTGTGCTGGAAAACTAAGTTTTCCTTGTATATACTTTCATCCCCATAAAAAAGTTATTTGGGGGTGGAAAAAAATCCAAAAAACCCCAAACATCCCAGGGCTTGGTGAAAGCTCTCTGAAACCAACAGGAAGGTCTCCAACTGGCTGCAACAGCAAAACAAAACACAACGAATAGATTTGAAAGTTCACCTTGAGACACCTGATTTTCAGAAAATACTAGGTGCACGTTTCCCAAAAACGAAACCATTTCAGTATCTCACTTTTGGCACTTGGGACTTAGGTGCCCTAAATTAACTGTCTTTTAACTATTATTTAAGCTACAATTTCATAGTATTCTTCTATCTTCTCTCACTACACGCAAAGTATTCATACATGCAGAAGTTGCACACAACCTGGATGATGGCCCCACGGGAAAACTTCAACCAACATTTCCATTTACCCAAACGCTTATTCTGGCACCCATCAGTTTTTATCTCTGGGACTACACCACCAATATCCTTCTAAGCATTACCAACCCACACGGACATCAGCCCGCAGAGTTAATGCAAAGGTCTAAAACTGTTTGCCATTATTTCAGTCAAATCAAATGGCTTGTTGCAGACCCTGAGGAGAAATCACTGACACATAGCAGTTTATTGCTGGGTTTTTTATTGCTTCTTATTGCTGTACAAAGTATTACTTAACATTAACTGACATAAACAATGGATGGATTTTCAGAGTGTTTGATACAAATAGCAGACGTTTAATGCAATGTGAATACTAAAGGATCTGAGAAGGAAAAAAAAAGTGGGGAAAAAAGCTGGGGAAGGTAAGGGGGGAGAAAAAGCAGCAACATAGAAAGAAAAACTTTGGTATTTTTTCATGCAACTGAGCCTTGACACTGGGTGATGGTTAGTTTATAGTTTAAGATAATAAAATACAAACCCGTTGATTTTATTTGACATGCATATTATTAAATTGCTTTCAGTTTTCATAACCTCAATCTATAGATCATTGCTTTGTTATTTCAAAGCATATCAAATGATTCAATGTTAAAATGAAAAATGAATCCAATCACCCATTGAGGCTGAATTATGTATCGTCTTGGTTGTATCGATCTCTACATGAACAATGTCTGCCTTTTAAATAATACCTGGACAGATCATTATGAACTGCTGCACAGAAACAAAC
Source organism: Cariama cristata (assembly GCF_000690535.1). Classification (NCBI taxonomy): domain Eukaryota; kingdom Metazoa; phylum Chordata; class Aves; order Cariamiformes; family Cariamidae; genus Cariama; species Cariama cristata. The sequence continues at coordinate 15,593 of NW_009612641.1, forward strand.
AAGGAAAAAAAAACACTCT
>NW_009612641.1:15645-35660 GCF_000690535.1 Cariama cristata
TCCCAGCCTTCAGTCTAATGTGGGTATTCTAAACTCTTCTTAGACATTAGGACAAAGAGTTACATGGAATAAACAGGGACACAGACTGAATCCACTCAGGTTTCTGTTACTCCAAGTTACAGGGTTAGTACCGTATGTGTATCCCTTACAGTACATACAGAACAGATGAACAGAGAAAACACATTCCAACTCTCAACACACGAAGATCTAGAGAGAGGAAAAAACAGGAAAGACTTTTGTTGCCTTCATAAATACTGTTTCTAACGTAAATACTAAGAGCATTGACATGATGGAAAATTGCCAACAGCCATTTTCCTACCGCCACAGTTAATAGAGCATGAGGATTCTACGGCTGAAAACAACACGCCACCGATTACCGAGCTCTTCCAGTATGAATACTGCTGCAAAGAAAATGATCAAGTGCCACTGCTGTACTCCTTCCCCTCCCTGCAAAAACCGAGGTGCAGGTACACAGAAAATTCCAGAAATCCATACTACTTAAGAATAACAACGAGGTAAAATTAATCTTTTCATCCGGCATACATAAAACTGGTTTGCATCACTTTAATAAAAACATGAGTGTTTCCATTAGTACAACATTCTATACACCCAGATTTACCTCTTTTATGTTTGCTTTAAAGTGACATCGTATTCACAGGTGATGGGCACAGTATAGCAGTGAAAGTAGAAATAGGAATTTTGGGAAGACAGGCAGGTATTTCACATTACCAATATCTCAAAAATATGTATCACGATATGGAGACAAAATTACAGTATAGCTAATCATATGCACTACATCTGAAGGCAATGGTTTTGCGGGGACTGTATCTATTTATCTTCTCCTCTCCTCCAGAGTAAGACGAAGAAATACAAATGGACTGTTCTGGATAGCTCCTGAGATACTGGGTTTAGGTCTTGCTGTTTATCCTAAGCCCTAAAAAAAAGTTCATCTTACATTCTTATGCAAATTCTTTAGATAGTATTAGATCAGGATAAATTTTTAATATCTTAATAGTAAAAAGAGTAATCTATTCATCAGTTTATTTAATACACCAAGAATCAGTAACTTTCTGTGACAAACCGCAAAAAAAAAAAATTATCTTGAATTCTAGAGAAACAGAAATAACGACAACTCATTCTGTTCTCACGCAAGCACACACTCTCTTGTCCCAACTCATGCCCAAGGATGTAACCACTTAAACTAAGTCTTGTCACAGAATCAATATTCATCCTTACAGGAGGCTCACAGGAACACCTCGATGGACCAGTGGGACCAAAATGTGAAAGTCAAAGCTGAACTTCTTGGTGCGTTTAGATACGCTGGAGAGATTTAACTAAGTGAATTTACTCCATCGTTCTGTTCTGGGTCAGCATGGGTGGTGCAGTTACCCATCACAGGTGAAAAATTACAGTTAAAAAGCAGGCGTGCAAGACTGTGACAGAAAAAAATTGCCCTTTTCTACATAGTTACCCCAGATTTCCCACAGTAAAATGCAGCATCAGGTCCTGAACCTCTAAGCAGCTTTGCCTCCCTGGCACAGGAAGGCTGAACAATGGGCTCCGTTCAGCCCATGTCCTGGTACGCAGAGGCAGGCAGTAATACAGCTCCGAATAAAGAGGGTCATTTTTAAGCATCTTGGGCCCAGAGTTATTCCTGAATCCCACATAGTTATCGGGGGGGGGGCGGGGAATAAGAGGAATTAAAAAGAAATAAGCAGGATGGAAAAGCAGAGTAGCTGAAACCTCCACCAGAGCTGAAAATCTCTCTGAGCATGGAAAACAATGGGAAGAGATGGAAATGGTGCTTTGTTCTGCAGCTGGAAGCAGTATGTACTAGTGAAAAGACAGACAGTAATTAGAAAGGAGTCTTATTTCTGACAGTTGTGGTTTCAGATATACTTGAAGTGTTTAATAGTTTCAATTAACTCAGAGAGTAGAACCCAAACATGAAAATGCATCACAAAAAATGGAAGAATACTGCCAACCATGTAAAAATAAAACTCTAGAAAGAACTGGTTTTAATCTGAAGTTACAAAAGAAAAGCAACAGACTATAGAGAAGCTGGTGACTGATACAAACTGAACTGTACTACTGAAGTTTGGCAAGGAACTAACAAGAGCTGAGAACAGAAGAGGTTGTGACAGACCTGGGACAAGTACTTCAATGACAGACTACCAGGAGACCCAGAAAGAAGGAAAAGCAGAGCCTGACAAACAACAGGAGTCATCCAGTCCAGAACAAAGTTTATAGAGATCAGTCAGATCTCTGACACAGTGAGTAAGATTGATAATCCAATATCCCACCAGAAAATCAAGTAGAGCTCAGAGAACACGTGGAGCTGCACACAGTGACAGCCTGGACAAGCGACAGTCCTCTTCACTGTGGGGGAAGAAATACTGGAAAGGTGACGGATTAAATCTCTTCGTTCCACCAACGGAGTGACTATATTGACAAGGGGGATGATGACAGCAACACTAACTCCAATTAGTATTTCCTGGGTACTTTTATGATACAGAAATGCCCTAAGGTATGGTATTGCTACACTTTTGTATAAAATGTGCCTTGTCAGTTCCCTTAAATCACATTTAATCCAAATTAAAGTCAAAAATCACTAACAAATTTTATCAGTAACTTTCAAAACAGACAACACTAACGAATGCTTGCAGAAGTTACCACCAAATAGACAAAATCTATGCTTAATGTATTTACACCGATCCATACTTACATCCATATTGAGCTGGCACTGACAAGCAGGCAATCACGGCTTTGGTCCTTGTGCACACCTTCTGTTTCATGTTTTCCCTAACATCGAAAAATTATTCAGAAGTTCTGGCTTGAGAATTCATCTGCAAGAGATTAATTTCTCACAGAGCACTTTCAGGTGTGCCCCTCCTCCACTCCCTCTTAGATCTTCATATTCCTGCACGTCCCCTGGTTAAACCACAATAGGCTTTCACCGATCTCACCTTTGAAATGTTCCTGGGATTTAAACAGACTTAATCTTTCATTCTGACTCATTCTGTTCCCCCCATTTTCAAGACAAAGTCTGTCCATTTTTCTTAATAGTGCTTGTTAATTTCCTTAGATATGCAAATATCTGTTTGTTAGACTAGAAATTATCTTCCACACTAAACTGGCTGTTAAGCAGCTTCTTACTTCAATGACTCCAATGAGGGGATAAAAACATTCCTCCCTCCCTCCCTTTGGTAACTCATCTGCATTTTTCAGTGTGTAATGTGACCTCCACTGGAGCTTACATTCCGTATCAATCTTTACGTGCATTATACAAAGATCTAAATAGAATAAAATGTGCGCAGCTCACTACTGACTGCTACCTGAGACCAGTAATGCTAACACACCAGTAACGAACCTCTTTGGGATAGCAGTGGGCTTGCAGAGACTGATCCCCATTGCAGCCTCGCTGCTCTCAAAGCCAGAGAGCAGAGTAAGACAACTGCAGGATATAATAAGTAAGACAACATAAAGAAGGCACGTCTTCCCTTGCTTTTTCCCATGTAAAACTGGAACTTTCTTTATTGCCCACAAAGGAAGACATTTTGAGAGACCATCGATGTCAAATACTTGTATGTTAGCTGAATATGCAAAATTCTGGCAGATGCCATTTGAAAAGGTTATGCATTCGTCTTGTGACGGTACAGACGGGCTATCAAGTTTCACGCAGTAACACTTCATATGGGGAAAAGCAGGAAAAGAGAGTGGCAAGAGGCTTTGGGCAACTTTGGAAAGATTAAAAAAACGCCAAGCTGAAACTAAACACACCCCAAAAAAAGCATAAAGGGCATAAAATGGAAGCACTGTACTGGAAGTACGGAGAGTTGTTAACGCACAAAGATGCTGAGGCAAACCATGAGGACTACATTATCATCGCGTCTAGCCAACTGAGATTCCTTGGAATAATGGATTAGGTGAACCAAATTTGTGCCCAATGTAGTTTTTTTAATCAGCAACTACTGTAAGCACTACTGAGAAATCCCATTTACAGACATCAGAAAAGTCCATGAAAAGGTAACAACAACTCAGAGTTAAAGAGATCTCCCTGTAATCCCACAGCCAATTCAGAAACAGTATGACAGGAAACTTTAAATTCTTCAAGTACCTTTAACATGGTACCAGTGCAGTGCTCTAACAGAATCACAGAGTGGTTGAGGTTGGAAGGGACCTCTGGAGCTCATCTGGTCCAAGCCCCTGCTGAAGCAGGGCCATCTAGAGCTGGTTGCCCAGGACCATCTCCAGATGGCTTTTGAATGTCTCCAAGGAAGGAGACTCCATAATCTCTGTGCAACCTGTGCCAGTACTCAGTCACCCTCACCAAAAAAAAGTGTTTCCTGATGTTCAGGAGGAACCTCCCGCGTTTCAGTTTGTACCCATGGCCTCTTGTCCTGTCACTGGGCACCCCTGAAAAGAGCTGGCGTCATCTTCCTTGCACCTGTCCTTCAGGTATTTATACAACTTGGTGAGCTACCCCCTGAACCTTCTCTTTTCCAGTCTGAACAGCCCCAGCTCTCCCAGCCTCTCCTCATAGGAGAGATGCTCCAGTTCCTTAATCATCCTTGTGACTCTCCACGGGACTTTCTCCAGTATGTCCACGTGTCACTTCCACTGTAAAGCCCAGAACTGGACACAACACTACAGATGTGGCCTCACCAGCGCTGAGGATCACCTCCCTTGACCAGCTAGCAACCCTCCTAATGCAACCCAGGACACGATTCACCTTCTTTGTTGTGAGGGTACAGTGCAGGCTCATGGTCAACTTCATGTCCACAAGCTCCTTTTGGAAAAGCTGCTTTCCATTTGGACAGCCCCCAGCATATACCAGTGTATGGAGCTGTTTCTCCCTAGGCATAGGACTTCGCATTTCACTTTGTTGGCATTCATGAGGCTCTTGTCAGCCCATTTCTCCAGCCTGTTGAGGTCCCTCTGGATGGCAGCACAACCCTCCAGTGTATCAGCCACTCCTCTCAGTTTTGTGTCATCTGCAAACTTGCTGAGGGTACGTCCTGCCTCACCATCCAGATCTCTAACGAAGATGTTGAACAGGAGTGGACCCAGCATTGACCCTTCGGGTACACTGCTAGTGACTAGCCTCCAACTAGACTTCGTACCACTAATCATCACCATCTGGGCCCAGCCGTTCAGCCAGTTTTCAATCCACCTTACTGTCTGCTCATCTAGCTCATACTTCATCAGATTCTCTATGAGGATCTTATGGGAGACAACATAAAAGACCTTACTAAAGTCCAGACAGACAATATCCACTGCTCCGCTCTCATCTAGCAAGCCAGTCTTTCCATCACAGAAGGTTATCAGGTTGGTCAAGCATGCTTTCCCCTTCATGAATCCATGCTGACCACTCCCAGTCACCTTCTTGTCCTTCATGTGTGTGGAAATGGTTTCCAAGATCAGTTGTTCCATCACCTTCCAAGAGACTAAGGTGAGGCTGACTAGCCCATAGTTCCCTGGGTCCTCCTTCTTGGCCTTCCTCAAGATGGGGGTGACATTTGCTTTCCCGCAGTCCTCAGGTACCTCTCCCAGTCACCATAGCTTTTCAAAGATAATTGAAAGTGGTCTCACAATGACATCAATCAGCTCCCCCAGCATTCACGGCTGCATACCGTTAGAGTCCATATGGTTAAAGTTAGAGAGCACTGTCACAGGCACTAAACAAAAATTTGGAAGTCAGTATTCAAGCAGAGAAGGGACTTCTGTAATACAACACAGATAACCTGCTTCAAAGACATCTTGTTTTTTACTAAAAAAAGGTGAGAAAATCTCCCCCTTTTTCCAGGAGATACAACTGAAAATTTTGTGTGTGTGTTATAAATGTACGAATCTTAGTTCACATCTTTGTGGTTTCAGCAAATCAGACAAGTTCTCTGGATTAACTGACAGATAGGCAAGGCACAAAATCCAGAGCTAGATACTGTCTATACTAACAACAAAAAGTTTGTTACCAGAGAAAATATGGCCTGTGACTGCCAGAGAACTGAAGCCTTTCAGAAAGTAATCAATGCTTTTAGGACAGGATAGCCAAGGCAGCATATTGCTGTCACTCCAGACAAGTAGCCACTGAGGATAAACAGGCACAGTTTCTACAGTTCCCTAAAAGAATCAAGACATAAGGAAAGTAATTAGGCAATCAAAAAAACCTAAGCAATCACTCCTGAGACACCACACTGAATTAACCATCTCTGCACCAGCGAAATACCAGTATTTTATGGCAAACTCATAAATTTGAGCAGATCAGGGATTACTTGTACACTTCTCCTAAGTTTGGTTTGTCAGTATGGTTGAAAAAATTGGTTAAACGACTGGTGAATTTATGTCATCTGAATGTCCCTGTTACATTGTTATTATTACATTTTAGCTGAAGAGGAAAAACCAGAGAGTAGGAATTTTAGCTGTAAGTGGTTCTGCTTCCCAGACAAAATTATTACAGGTAGGACTCAGTCTAAGTCCATGTTCTGGTCAGAAGAGGAAGTTCTAGGCACATTTGTGCAGACAGGTCACCCTGAATTTTATGTGATGCACACATCAGGTACTTCCACAGTTAAGCTATAGGCAAGATGTTGCTTCCAAGGCATTTTTTGGTGAATGAATGCTGGAGGCTATGTGCGTCCCTGCTGACGGCTATGGGGGAAGCCTCTCTTCTTCACTCTTCTCTATACTCTTTACCAATCTCATTTTCCTAGGGCTGAGACTTGACCCACAGGAACTCCACCCCATGCTAGAGACATTAGTGCAAACACAGTCCTCCTCTCATGACCTCTCTCTTCTAGCACAGTCCCCCAACCCAGCATTCCCATTTGGGGAACTGATGACAAGCACATGAAGACTATATTGCTCAGTTCTTGACAAAGAAACAGGCTTGGAGGGAGGTCAAGCCAGGCAGGACAATAAAGACCCAGGTACGAGACTATTATAACAAATAAAGCAATAGCACCAACATCTAATAATCTATAATGTAGAATTACCTACACTTGGAGTTGCAACACAACCATTCTGTTGACGTATCACCCATCACTGCTATCTACAGGGTATGAATTAAACCAGTTTCTTCAGTCAGTGTGTCCTTTTTGACTTCTGAACTAACAAATCTCACCCCCTCAAATTCATTTCTTCAACATAAATTGAAAAAAGAGAGTCAGCTTTTCTGGTTTTTCAACTCCATGTTGGACAAGTCATGGAACTAAACTAAACAGAGTAAATCATCATAAATAAAACTTTATTCTTCCAACAGCACAAGAAGCTATAATTACCCAAAACTGATAGAACAATTCAACATTCTGTTTTTATGGGGTTTAGCAAGTTACCTTTCCAAATTTAGTAGTCTGTCATTCCTTAAGACTTCAGTGGAACAGTAAACTGTTTGAATATTACCTCAAATTTAAATTAGCACAAAAGAACACAGACTAGTCAGGCTCCCAAAAATCCACTATAACTTACAATCTGAGTTCAAAAGAGAATATTTTATGTTAAAAATCCAATTTAAACTTTGAAAAATCTGATTTAAATTGTTTTAAATAACTGCATTTTGTACATTTTTACTAATATATTTGCTGTAAATGTCCTTCTGTTAGTGTGCACATTTTACTCAGAATGCTACTCTGGACTAGACACGGAACTCTTGCCATGTCCAAATGAAATAATTTTTTTCTGTACTCAGGAACCATAAGAACTGCAGACAAACAAAGAGGTTATTCCTACTTCTTCTCCAGATATTTTGCATTTTGCATATGTCAGGGTGATGACCAAAGGGCTAAGAACGTAGCTTGGAACACCAGAAAAGTGCTAGCTTGAGCTAAAAAAAAAAAACAGATTACTTCTGAAGTAATGAAGATTCAGTGCTGATGGAACTGAAAGATCCTGCCTCAGAGTACCAAGAAATGCAGTGGGAAAGGCTGAAAAGTATTGCTAGAAGGCTTGAGAGACACAGTTGAAATAGATGAGAAACACAGACAGACAAACCGCGAAATAAGTCAAAGAAATGAAAAATTTGACTGAGACAGCCAGTAAGGGCAGGCCTAGAAGCTGAGGAAATGTTGCCAAAGGGACTACGAATACAAACAGGAGAAACCTTTTGAGGGGATGAAGAAAAGAAGGAGCAAATGAATGCAGAAAGAGAATAACAGGCTTAATTCAGAGCACATGATTTAATTACACTTATTTGAACACACCTTACTAGGACACATTTGCAATTTCTCAGACTCATTCCAATAAGGTTTTGCATATCTTCAAGGCATAGAACAAGAGGAAACAAAATACCTGTAGAAAAGCCCACATCTTTTCCATTGCTCAAGTGCAAAGATTTGAAGAAGCTGAAGGTTCACGAGATACTGAAATAACTCACTGCAGCAACTGTTTGGTTATTAACTAGAGGTGTCAACACTTTAGACGTTCACACACTCCACCTTTCTGAAGGACTTCATATAGCCAGAAGGGCTGCAGAGAAGTTCTCAGGAACTCTGGAAATGAATAAAACCTTGGGAGACCTGTAGCTTGAAGATGACTGAAAGAACAGCTTCACATGGTGAAATTATATTTGAGAGCAAACTGTATACACAAAAGGCAGTGACAAAGAGAATTCAATGACCACATGAGCATCAAAGATGCTGAAGGAAAAAAACAGCAGTTAAATAAGCTGAACCAGCAAAAGAAGCCATAAAAAAGAAATTTGAGTAAAGTGAACACAAAGCAGACAGAAATTCAGTACAACCAATTGCACCTACCAGGTAACAAGCTGAAAACCTTCCTGATCAGTCCTTTTATTGGCAACAATAAAAAGAGACCAATACAGATGTAGCACGTTCTTCTCCTAAAAAAGCGCTACTTGTCCAGCTACAATCCTGTCTATGACCCATGTTATACTGTAGCATTACAAAGTCACGGAGATAAATGTCTGCTCTCAGTACTACTAGCCGACTGAATACATAAACTTTTCCAATTATACAGAAATCAGAATGGTTTCCCTAAGTAGAATTTCATTCCCTGCATCATAGATTTTAACATTAAAGTTATATTAAAGAACCATAACAAAGTTAGGTTCACAAACCTCATCTAAACTTGATAACCTATGAATAATTTACATTAAAATAATAGTTTTCATTTTAAACTGTTTCTATCATGACGACTTTTCTCTTTTAGAATTGTAATTTTTCCATAGCATCTTGCTTTATTATTTACAGAAAAAACAATTTGTGATCATTCCACTTAAAAGAAAAAGAATCCAATTAAAGATTTTGCTGCATCAGTAATGTTTGATGAAGACCATGAAAGAGTACACAGGCTTTTCTTTTCAGAAAATGTAAGAATAACTTGCACAAAATAAGTATTGCAAAGTCTATTAGAAGAAAGAGAATAACCTGCTAGATCTTCAGCATAATGAAAGGCACAAAAGAACAACTGGTACGGGATGAGGATCTAAGAGTCCTTGAATCTAGAAAGTCTTTCTGGTTTGGCTCGTATTAACACCATTCAGACTACACAGATAATTCAACGTGCCCCACGGAGTGTTCTTAAAAATCTTAATCATACCATGCAAAGGACCATCGCAGTCCCATAGTGAACTTAGTAAGCCAGCACCCCAAGTCATCAAACCATCTGCACTGGAAGTATGCAAGATTCACACTGAAGTCTATGAAGCAAGTTCTCCTTTACGCTGAAGACATCATCTTCTCCTTCTAGAAGACAGACTATACAATAGCCTGAATGAAACAGTGTCTTCACATGGTTCCTGGTCCCTTTTCAGTGCTGGAACAATGTATAACAATGTTGGTTCAAATGTAAATCAGATTCATTTGCTTAAAGCAACTGATTATGTGGAAGATCAAAGCCTAGCACTTCACTGACATCTGAGAATGCAAATGAGCAATGCAGAAGAGGATGAAGAAAAACAAAGGAGAACTCAGGAATTCTTTCTTGGTGCAAGCATTAAAAATCTCCTGGTTTAAATTAAACAATGACAATTATAGCAGTGGAGGAACCCTCTCCTTATCTCATGGTTTTACTTGATGAAAGGCACATTATAGTATTTCTTTAAGAGGACAGTTTGTTTTGTTTTTTCATGCTATTATTCTGATACTCGTCAAGAAGGTATTTCACTCTTAAAGCCAATTTTGTTCTCTCTCATTTAGCAAACATTGATTTTTTTTCTTTCCTCCTGTCTGCATTTCAAACAGAGTTAAAACAAGCAAGGCTGCTTTTGTTTAATACCTTCAAAGGTACTGAACGTCCTCTGGCTATCTGGAATAAAAATCCACAGCTGCGACTAGTTCTTTATGGATATTCCAATCCCAATTTCTTCTTCTTCAAAGCTTCAACAGCTGTTTAAAAGAAGTACAATGCATCCTTCTTTCAAAGATGACAGGAAAGCTACTGCACTTTGCATTACTATACATGATCTCAGTACACTCCTTGCTGTCTGCCCTGCCTGGGAGGTCAGCTTGACGTCAGCTTGCAGGTATCACAGTGATGACTAAAGATAGTCATCCACAGACACAAATTACTAGGGGCTTCAAGAATATCAGCTACCCTTGCCAGCAAGAAAAAAAACCCTGTCCTTTCAAACTTTAGCACTTGAAGTAACCAACAGAAAACTTTAGAACCCTCAGACAAAAGATGAATAATCCCAAGCACTACTTTAAGATCCAGAACAGCACATTCATCTATTTGGTGTTTCATGTCCTACATACTACCTGTTTCCACAGACATTCTCTCATAATTTCATATTAATTATTTTCTCTAATAAATGTATGGGTTAGCTTCATTCAAAAACAAATGTCCAAACACAATGAATCAATTGTATGCCATCTATAATACACAGAAACACACGGATTATAGAAATCTATTCTAGCAACTAATGAAGAAAGGCAAGGAACCCTCACGACAACAGAAGTTACCACAGAATTTTGCTACTTAGTCTACACAGTAGAAGTCCCTCTGACAGTGGCAAAGGATGTCATTCCTAGAGATTCCACCTCTTTTTTCAGAGTCAGAGAAATGTCTTGACTTGTATCAGGATGCAATCTGATCACAATAGTCTGCTGAAATCACAGTTAAGGGAGCACATCTCCAGGCACATGAATCCATGTAACAACTTCTTCACTTGGCCTGCAGGAAACCCAAGCTTCTCCAAACATTCTGGCCTCCTCATAACTCTCATTGTCAGTTCCAGGGCATCTCTTCCAGCTCAAGTTGTTAACACCTCTCCTCTTCTAGTACTTTAATGATGTCTTCCTCACCAAAACCCTTTATTCCCTTTTCGCCTATATTGGACTACTGCCTCTCTCATCCTTAGGTGTATTTGCAATTTACCGTGTTTGGACACTGGAAGGGACTAAAAAGAAAACTGAAGAGAGAACAGAACCTTGTGTGACTCCACAGAAAGAAAAGTAGTGGTGTCATCAATTCTCAAAACTCCTTTGGGTGTATGTAATCATAGACCCAAAGGAATCACCCATGTAACAGCTTTATCAGCCTTTCTTATGCAGCATCAGCAACTGCATCTTTTTGCCACCCTGTCGATGTATCACTTTGACATGCCCAGAACTTTACCCTAGGTCACACTGGCACAGATCAATAGTATTTTTTCTGATCTAGTCTATTCCATGAGCTATGATCAGCTCACCAGGCTCATATGGGAAATTACATTTAACTGATTTCCAGGTACAATGAAGATTTAGACCTCTTGGTCTCCGTTGCTTTCTTTGCAATTTTTGAGGCTTCTACCTTTTGTACTACAGGTTTTAGGTACATCACAAGCAGTTGGGAAGTACTTTGTGGTTTCTTCTGAACTAAAGGACTATTAAGTAGTCATCTGCAATTGAAGCTGATTAGATTCATTTCTTCAATTGGTTTCTTGCAGGTCTGATAATTTTCTATCCCTCCCTCTTCCTCCAGCACAGGCTATCAGAAAACCACAGATACATCTGCAATTAGATTTGAGGTTGAAGGTTACACACTGCTGTTGACATAAAACTGTAATTACCTGCTACTTCCTAGTCTTCATACTCTGTTGAGGTCTACTTTTTTTTCAGTGGGCTATTGAATTTGCAGGAGTCTGTGTGTTATTTTGGTTGAAGCAGGATCAGTGATCTTTCTTCTTTCTTGCAATATAATGTGTCTAGAAAAGCAGTCCTGTTGTAATGTGCTTTTTCTTGACTCTTTATGTCCAGGTTCCATACACTTACATGAACAAAGCTAGGGCCGATGAAGTAGAAGAGTGCCCAGGAAAAACACCAACTTAGCACATGAAGCAGTATCCACCTGCCAGGCTACATCTATCTTCCCTCAGCAGCAAAGCCACCTGATGCGGAGCTGTGTCTGCCGGCCCACATAGGAAACATGTTGGAGGTGACTGAATGGCTCGCTCAAATATGCTGAATTGGCAGGCACTGCCATCTCATTGTAATGTTGCATCAATAAACCAACAGTTAAAAGGCATATAATATGAGGTGACTTGAAGTGGCTGTCATTAATTACATTTTATCTTTTGCTTAGTAACCACCACAACACAGTCTTCAATAAAACTAATCCTAATTACAGTTTGACAAGTTTCCCAAATTATGCTTATGATTTATTTTAGCACGACAGTTTTGGAAACTACAAGAGCTGTTCATTTCCTCTTTATTTCACAAGTATATCAAGCAGAGGTACAGCCAGAGATAAACACATAAAAAGAGCTATTGAATCTCCAGCAACAAGCAAAGCCCGTGTTAGAAAACATGAGTGTACCCTGAAAATATCAAAAATTAAATTTTTAGTGGCAACTTCCTTCTGATCTCTTATTGGAGCAAATTAATAAAAAATTCTCTTCTGTACTTCACTAGAGACTTCGTAAAAAAGTATCTTCTTTTATCTGTTTTAAAACAATCTCCTACCAGTTTCAATGAGCATCACATGTAGTAGTGTCCCTTGCAGGATTTGATGAACTATAATTCTGCATGAATTCATTTACAGTTTTATTTTTCCCTTTAACAAACTCTCTGTGAAGAACTCCCTTAATAATATGGTTTGTATTCTCAAAGTCAAACCAGTTTTGGATAAATATAGTAGAGACTAGAAAGAAGGGAGAAAGAATTACAAGTAATTTTTCATTTTAAATTCCATCTCTCAGAATAATTCTTAGCTGAATCATTTCAATATTGTGAAATACATTTTTCTTTGTTGCTAGCCTCCTTTTCTCCTGAAAACAAGGGAATAAAAGAGGATGTTACTAGTTTTGTCCAGTTTACAAAAAACCTTCAGGATTAAATGTTTCCACAAGGAAAAAGAAAAAACAGTCTTCATTGCTCAAAGGTGCAGCTGAATTTGGAGAGCTGTGTTTATGTAACATAGCTTTACAAACTCTTAATAGCATACCAGCTAGCTTTCTAAACTCCTATAATCAGGACAGGAACCTTCATTTCTGCAAAAATGGCAGTCAGAATGAAATAAAACCTTTAAAATTCATGTGTCACAAGAACAGTTTCATAATCACACTTCAAAATCATGAGTAGGCAGCTAATGAAGGAAGTGTCACATCTCCTGTATTCTCTGGTCACCCACACCTGGCACTGTTCCTGGGAAAGGCGGAATCCTTGAATTGGCTCACCTCTGGCTGCTGTTCTGCTCTCAGCTTTGGTAGAAAATGGGTTAATTACTAAAAAAGAAAATATAAAATATTCTCTCTGCCTTCACTGAAGTGTACACACACCAGCCTTTTCCATACATTTTTACCTTTAGCTGATATTAGTCCCAGTGTGGCATACGCTGGAAAAAAAAAAAATCTTAGAGAGTTGGCTGTGTAATTTAACCCTAAGACTGATTCCTGAGCGGTACCAGCCTCAAAGAACACTAATGTTCCTACTGCCTTACAGGGAGATTGCAAGAAACTTGCAGGATCAGGCTGCTTTTCTCAGTAACCCACTCACACCAGTGCAAAGGCTCTGAGCATCGCTCCCTGCTTTGTTTGCACTGATCCTCAGCCGCTACCTGGGACATTGCAGATAACGGCAATTATCGGGGCCTCAGACTCTGGCAGCATTTGGTGAGGAGCCGCTGCTTGATCTCACTCCCAGCACAAGGAGGCTGGCACACCTCCTGATCCAGAGTGAAGCAACAGATGGGAAGGAGGGGAGAAGAAACAGAATCAAAGCTGTTCCACGCTGTTTGCTCAGAGGTTGCCAAAACAGGCACTGACAGTGAGCAGCCACAGGGAACTCAGGATAGCTTAAGTCCTAATTTCTCAGCAGGTGCAAAACACGGAGATAGCATTTTAAAACTAACCCCCAGGAAAGCCTCCATTTTTTTCCCCTCTCCTTTCCTTTCTTCCTTCTTTTTTCATAAACAGTTTCATCCCCTAGCAAACAAAATTGCCAGTGGTTTTCAACTTACAGCAACAACCTGGAGGCAACTCATGAGTACTTTGTCAACAATGCTAACCTGTAAACCAAAGAAAAAAGACTTGCATTTATAGGTTAAAAAAAAAAAACAGTTATTTTTTCTGCAAAACAGTCCTAGGAAATGTAAACATACAATCGGGTCCCTAGGACCTGCAAGAACAAAAGAGTTCTGCTTCTGTTCCAGCACTGCAGATCTTTCTCTGTCTTGCTCTCTCCCCCTCTCCTACACGTACACATTTCTACTATACTTCACTTATGCTCGGCATGTATCTCACAGAAATCACAGAGAATGACTCCGTATGCTCCGGTGTGCAGATGTTCCCTTAATACATGCATTACCAACCACATGGCAAAGACTTTCCCTTATTATCACTGGGGGACACTTCTCCCAAATCAATGAATCAAAAACTATTTAATGCCATTTAAGGGGAGAAGCAGCTTTTTTTATGCCCTTGAATTTGGGAGCTGGGTACTTAATTGATAGGGTAGTCTAGTATCCCATTTTTTGGGATCATTACAAACAACAGGGAATATATTGATGTTAGCTAGTTATTTTTAAATCAGCCTTAAAGTGAGTTAAAATGAAGCAAACACTCATTTTCTAAATCCAAACACCAGTTTGCACAGTTTTAAAAAAAAGTATAATGATGATTTGAAGAGAAGAAAGAAGCAGACATACATCTATTTTGCACTTGGACCAGCTTTAGAAGTTTCTCCTACACTGTATGGTTTAGTCAGTAAGCCAATAGTTTTTCTGGCCGAGGACTCTGATTTTCATGTGCCCTATCTCCTCAGGTAGCCTTCACCCTCCACCAGAAGAGAGTCCAATAGCAAGATGCATTCTTTCTCCTATAACCCAGATCTATCACTGGAATTCTTCACATTTTAGTCCTTCTCTTAGTTCTCCATCTTCTGCCAGAAAACCTCCTATTTGTATACTTCAATCCAGGTAGGAAGAAATCCAGTACCTCCATCCATCTTTGGAAGTGCTAGTGTGTGAGGTGACACCCACGAGGTGTTAGCTGCCTGGACTGACAGTGAGTGAACCCTCAACAAGTTATTTTCTACAAGGCATTAGACTCCTTCCACTGGAGCATGAACCATTCCATACTCTTACCCTTCACTGATTGAAACACCTTAATCTCTCTTATTTCTTAGAGAGGTACACAGAGGATGTGTGCGACCCACATAAAAGGCAACACTGTCTTTTTACTGAGAGTGGCTATGGTGGTAAAAAGTCTCTGGGATGATAATGAGTTTGGGATGAACTGCTCTTAATCCTGTCTGGAAGGGTACATTGATACCCTAACAAATACCTTAAGCCAACTTTACACCCAGAATTAGAAAACGCAATACCTCATCCTTCCAGTGACCACATAACTCTTGCATCTTGCTTTACCCAAATGCTTCAGTGAGCAGCACCACAGGGAATGAACAGCTGTAAAAAAACCCACAGCACAAGCTTCTCCCTTTTTTCACTTGTTAGAGTCTCTCTCCCTTCTGCCCTTCCTTCTCTGTCAATCAGTAGCTGTACGACTGCTGAAGCAAGAGGGTTTACATCTCTTACAAAGTCTGAGATAATCTACTGTAAATTAATGCTTTCATTCATTCCACTCTCTTCCTTTTCACAATACCCGCAAGGTTCTGGCCTTGATAAGAACTGGAAGCACCAGGTTTTAAAAACGAATCTGCCTCCCCAGCTACAGCGTGGATTTTCTAAGACCCAGCTCTGGGAAAGAATCGCCTGTAGTAAAGTTGGCCATGGTCACTATCAATACATGAAGAAAGAAAGAAACTGAGTGGATTTGGGAAAGAGGTGGAATTGACAGAGTCTGAAAAGGAGAAATAAATACAGTACCTAGAGAATATATGCTTCAATCAGTATTCTAGTATCCCACAATATAGGAACAAGATGACTGATAGAGTTACTGTTACTTCTGGACCTGAGTTGTGATGTGTCATTTAAGTGCCAAAAATAGGACATCCAGATTTTTTGTCTTTAATGTTTTTTAAGTAGCTAGTGGTCCTATGAGGAAATGGGTTACCATGTCATGCCTAAATTGTCAGAGTTTCCCTTGATTATCAGCAGCCCTTTTTCTCTGACTTATTTTCCCTTTCTGAGACAGGCCTAAGGTATGGCACTAAGTCAAAAGGTTTTACTTCAAACCAATGAACTACCACGTAACGTCTAGGTTCAGTCTTTCCTACTCGCATGTTTTCCTTCCTGCCCACTCCTTACAGACCAATGATAGCTATTGAGACCAAGTACTAAACAGTTATTTGTTCATAGACACCTCACTCATTCCTTTATGACGTCAGGATACACTTACTGTGGAAAAAAAAAAACAAATGGTATATACAATGTTTTATATGGTATGTTTTAAAATTAAGGTTTTAATTTTCTTCCCAAAAGTAGTGAAAAATTAAACATTCAAGGCCACAATGAACTTTGAGAAATTAGACATGAAGAATCCTATGCGTCACTGCAACTAGAATTTAGACTTCACAAAATTCACTTCTGTCAAGAAAATCTGAATCCACAACATTTTCTGGTAGGAATATCAGAAGCAGAAGACTCTAGACATATTTAAACTGGAGTTTGATAGGTTGCTGATATAGCTTGCAGTCAAACACAAAAATAAGATGGGTGCGATGACCCAGGAGGTCCCTTTCCACGCTGTGTCCCCAACTACGTGACGTGTTCTCTCACCCCAGACCTAACATACCCTGCGTTTTCCACTGTTCAGGGTGGCCCCACAGCAAGTCAATTTCTACCACTGTGAAAATAATTCTATTCATTTATAGCAGGAGTACAAGCTATCTTTCTGGGGCCGTTGTCCAACAGCATTTTAGAAGAAATCTCAATTTTGGGAAAGAAAAAAAACACCTAGTGGTACTCAGAGATATACAGCTAGTTCTGTTTGCTTGTTTCTCAGTTACTTATTTGAAGGATGTCAATATTGCATGTGTGCCAAGAAGAGTTAACTGAAGACATTCTTAGCCGGTTCAGACACGTGACATCAAAAGGACAGTTCTGCAGGTCTTGTTTAACATATAGCACAAAAAGTAACAGCTTTGATTCTCAAGAGTCTGATCCATAAGTCAGCCAGCATACATAAACGACGTGCATGCTGTGGAATTACACATGGAAAGCAGACAAAAACATTACTACAAAATGTTTCCATCACTTGACATCTCCCACAATTGGCACGGAGAAAAAACACTGTCCCCAAACCTTGGGAGAGACTTTGGGATGCTTATGCAACCACTGCAGAAGTGACATATTAATAGCTGAAGTAAACTCTACTTTTGCCTTTTTCAATTCCTTTCTTTGGTGTCTTCCAAAAGGACACCGCATTGAAAGGAACATGCTCCTTGTTGTTCAGAGTAAGTGATAGCTGGGAGGAAGCATTCACTCGCTCAGCATTTCCCCAGATAACACAACTTTTGACTGAAGAATCTACTTCTAGCAATGCCGATTCACTACTGAGTGGGATAATTCAGCAACAGCAGCAGCAATGTACACATGACATTGGCTTTGTTTCCCATAGTTCAAGGGACACAAAAGGTTACCCAGCAACCATGCAGCTGTAGAGTAATGTCATTCTTGTCCTTATTTCCTCAGATCAATCTACAGGTAAAACATGCTGGTCCTGCTGTGAAGTTGTGCCAGGGGAGGTTCAGGTTGGACATTAGGAAGAACTTCTTCACTGTGAGAGTTGTTAAGCATTGGAATGGTGGAGTCACCATCCCTGGAGGTGTTTAAAAAACGTTTAGATGTGGAGCTTCAAGACATGGTTTAGTGGGTTTAGCAGATATGGTGGCATCAGGTATGCGGTTGGACTTGATGATCTTTGAGGTCTCTTCCAACCATAATGATTCTATGATTCTATGAAAGAAAAGGTAGTGATGCCGATCTATCTGAAACCAAGGGAAGCCTTGCTAACGGTCTCCTACAGAAACCCAGGTGCACAATTCAGCTCCCTTCCCTTGAAGCAGTGAGAAGACTCCTCCCTGCTCAGCACACAACAACTTGAGATGGGTACCTGATCAGCAGAAGGTCTGTCCTGCAGACACTTCTATGTATGTACTCCACAGGCCATGCAGAAATCCTTAAGTCACTTCTCCAGTCCAGAAGAGAATTCAAATTCACAGCTACCATCTACAAACTTAAACCTGGACTCAGATTTGCAGTGAACTGGGATTCAGCGAAATCTGAAGAGGCTTTTTGCCATGTGCCACATGGTCTCCTCGCATTCCACAATTCTGCCTCTAACAATATTTAGAAGCACAGTATTAGTCTCTCTCTCTGAAGCCCACCAGGCACCTCATTTTTGCAATGCCCGGCAGCCCATCTAAAACACAAAGGCACAGCAGACCTACTTGATGTGAACAACATGCCCAGTTTAGGAGGTCCATCTACCAGCGCCTCCTGCCAGAGGGCGGATCTGCTCTCACAGAAGGACATATATTCAGCTATTGCAGAGGGACTCTGCTGTCTTGAGAATCTTATTCCCTGGTCTGACATAGGAAGAAACAATCAGTAATTATAGAGAGACAGACAACTTCTTTCTAGGGATTTGTGTAGTGTTTCCCTGCAATAAAGAGTGTTTCTAGCCATAGAAGAAAGCAGAAAAGGTCAGACAACATTCTTTGGTCCTGAGCCCAGCATTAAGAGATGGCTTAGAGCGCGTGAAGAAATTCTGAATTTATAAAATTGCTTGATGGAAGCAGAGTGTAGCTTTTTCCACACGGAACAGTTGCAAGAAATTGGCTAGCTGCTTCTGCCAGCTCAAAGCTTTGAATCAATGTCTGTGGAAACCATTTCAGGTTTTTCCCATTGACTCCACTGGGCATGGAATCAGACTTCAAACAGCCTATATAGCTAAAGCTCTAATTATCTTGCTGTACCTGAAGATTATCCCTTGGGCTTTTCTCTGCAATTATTTCCTCCAGATGCTTTTATTCTATCCTAGAAATCGTTTAACAAAATAACGTAAATTCTCCACAACACGATAGAAAAGACAATTTGCTTTCTCAGCCAGTAAGAAGTCAATGGCAAATGATTCTCTCTCTTTTTACATAATTCACTTGGCATATACTATCTTTTGATGTCAGTGTACAGGAGACTATACTAGTTCTTCAGGGACTACAGCCATACCCTTCTCAACAACCTTTTTCACTGCTATCTTGTCCACATGAACTTGAAGAAAGATCTCACAGAAAGAGAGAAAAAACAGAGGAAGAACATTTCTCAGCTGATTAACAACTTTCCAGCAACAATAACAATCTGTCCCTTTATTTCCCCAGCTACCTTAACATTATCCCAGACACACTGAAAAGCAGTGACTCATTTCAGGCTCATTTGCAAAGGGAAACAGAATTTTCAACTACTTATGCGTTTGCACTGAAATGGCAAGTGTGCACAGAAAAACATTTGAAAGCTAATAAAATATCAGTTTGTTGGCAGCAAGAGAAACAAAAAGTCACAGGAAAAATCTGACTCTTAGAAAAGGGGCTAACAAAGGACTACACAATGTTTATAAATTTGGTTTAGAGAAATGCTGACTTTAGTCCATTGCTTTTATATTTTGAGTAAGTGATTCTGGACACTCT
>NW_009612641.1:35691-37453 GCF_000690535.1 Cariama cristata
TCATGAGATATTATCCCATATTAAGACGCATCATATTGGGGGAGGTTAATTATTTGCTGAAAGGCGATTTTTTTCTTCATGTATCTTTAAAAAAGTGAACATTTAAAGTTTATCTTAAAAAAAAAATCCAAATATCCAGGGGAATCTTTCCTGGCAGCTTATTTTAACCTGTGTCATTTCAACAAGCTGACTTACAGCAGTATCCAATAAACAGTTTTAATGGCCCAAGTGTGGAGGAAGCAGAAACAATCAGTAACGAGCAGAACAGCTTCATAAGCCAGATTTCTCCTGAAGCCAATATATGGTATAACCACATACCAAAATAAAGTCTGAGAGGGCCCAACAGGGAAGATTTCCCAGACCTGCAGACTCTAAAAGAGACCATAGACTCAAAAGCTCAATGGAAGAGTTCTTCTCAGTCCAGAAAGTAAACTGATTTTTTTTATTTAACTTGAATCTACATTTGAGTAACCTAAGATTTGGTCCTTAAGCCAGCAACTTCAAGGAAACTCAAGTGGTGATGGAAAGGCTTACTGGTCTGTTACCCTTGCCACTAATATTTGTATTTCCAGGATGGGAAAATTCTGATGGAGAGAGAGTTATACAGAGCCATGCTATTTTGAAGGGCTGTCCAGAAGAGCCAGAGATTCCTCAGGTCAGTGTTAGTTGAGAAGGTGACCCCAACCAACTGTATCATGCACCAAGAAGAACACTACTACTCACGGATCTCTCACATTATGACACATTAATTAGCAGATCACCTTTTTAGGAACTGCACGTGGCACTTCAATATAATTTACAGTTTACTTGTAATGTATGCAACAACACGCAAATCAGGAGTCAGCTAACAATTTGAGAGGAAAGGATGACTCAGAACTGAAAATCTAGGATTGAAAATCTGTATCAAAAATTCCATCGAACACAGGCAAAAGTAAACTCTGTCTGGAGCACCTTCCATCAATTAAAACAGTCTACACAATTCTTCTTTCCTTAAGATTACTGAAGGAAATTTGAAAATTGGTTTCTTCTGCAATCAGGTATCAGGAAAAAGCTGTTGAAAATCTGTCATAAATACCGGTCATATTTTTACAATGAAAGCTTACTATGGCCAACTGCAAACCATTACTTATCATTCATGTTTTTTCCATTCTTATGAATTATAAACCTCAGCACAGTCAAAGCCAAAAAAAGTAACAATACCCGTTTGTTAAAAAAACAAAGTCTCTTGCAAGTAAATAAATGTCTTGCACCTATTTTAACTTTTTCTTCGTTTATATTTTATTACTTTAATTTTAAACATTTATTCTGTAAGCATGTTGATATTGACAACTATTAGCTACCAAACATTCTGTACATTTAATACCACTGCAGACAGAAATAACCTGTTGGTATCTCCCAGCTATGTATATAAAAGTTCAGAGCAATAAGGTACTTAAACATAGTAGGTTTGAGTCAGTAAAAATAATCATATACTTAAACTCAAACACGACTTGTTGAAATAGCTCCTGAATTGAAATCTCCATTGGCAAATTATTCATTTGAATGTATAGGGCTGCACAACTCTTCTATTATGTTCTTACTGAAAAAAAAATAGCTATTTTCTAAGTCCATTGAGGGTATGCCAGGCCTAAAAAAACCCCGCTATTTACATTTTAAAACCGCCTTTCTTCCAAAAATGTCTACCGCTATTTGAAAAACAAAAATTAATAGTATTATTTTTAACCATAAAATAAAAGAATATTTTTTCCAATTGTTATTCAGC
>NW_009612641.1:37463-51103 GCF_000690535.1 Cariama cristata
TTTTAACATATTTAGATATCACTCTACACTCTAATGTTACCCATTCCAGAAAATCACTTTAGCAACACTGTTAATCTTTCTATAAATCAAATTTGTAAGCTGTAAAAATTTATAAAACTTACAACCTCATAGTCATCCAACTTCATAATGTCAAATATTTCTGATCACAAAGATATTCTTCCAGTCTTACCCATCACCATATGAAAATACATATAGGATGTAATTTATTCGGACATTTTTAGTACAACATAAGACTTTCATTTCATGTTCTGTACTATATATATTCAATAGACAATATACAGAATAAATTCTGTGCATCCAATAATACAATTTCATTGAAGACAAAATGAGAGTACAAGTTATATTCTCTGTGAAGTATACAATTTAGGTTGGGTAACAGTGAGCGATGACAGATTTTATAGCACTTCAATGCCAACTTAATCACTTCACTTATTTTTTTGAAGCAATTTCGGATTAGTGGAGTTTTAGATGTTGAAAATTCATTTATATACAAACACAATTTACACTATGCTGGAATTTCACCAAATCTAAGTATCCATACTTACACCTCCAAAAATGTACAACTATTTTAAGGCATGGCGCAGTAAAGGATTTCTTTGGTTTTATTTCACCCTACCGTAAAAGAAGAATTGAGTTGGTTGGAAGTAGAACATCACTAACTGAATTAAAAAACCATTCTACCAACAAGACAGCCTCCATGCAAATTCTGACCGTGCCTAGCCATGTTTGATTTATGATAGCTGATGGGATTATGGCCTAGTTGAGGTAACGCACAATACACAAATGTGCTATTAGTAACCATGGTACATTAATCAATGGGGATGAATGTAAAAAAAAAATATCAAAAATACTCTGATCTCAATACGTTATGGTTTTGCTCAGTTTTAGCACACAGTAATGGGAAATTTAAGCACAAACCCATGTGTACTGAACATATGCTATACCTTAACTGTACATTCAGCAATGCAGTTGTTCAGAACTCTGCTTTAAAAAGCTCTGTGTCTACATAAATACAGAATACAAATGCTCCCCAATCTCTTCTTCTAAAATTGTACAACATTTTCACTTTGGATAGTGAATAAAAGAAGAAAAGAAATTAACTTTTGTTAATTACATCAAGATTTAAAAGAAACATAAAGGAACTGAATAAAGTCTGATCCATTGAATAAAATCTCTTAACTGAAAACATTCTAAAATCAGATTTATGATAATTCCAAGACTTAAATAGGACATCACCTTTCTCAGATCAAGCAGATAGAACATTACCTTCATGTCAGAAATCATCTTTTTAAAGTGTATATTTGGATGCAATCCCATTTAAAACATAAATCAAGTATGCATACTGAGGACCAAGGACAACCAGCTGGTAGTCCACAAGTAAAGTCATATTGATTCTCAAATTTGCAACTCATCCCAGCTCTTGGCAGCTCTCCAACCACGTGCTGAACTTCTAGTCTAACAGCATCTGGGATTCCCAATCTCACTGCTCATCACAATGCATAAAAACATGAAGGCAAGACGTCAAGCAAAGATTGCTGTAATATAAAAGAGCTGCACATTCATGTTTAAAGATGGAGAGCTGGGTTCAGTGTTAGAACAGCTCCAGTGGACGTAAAAATAATGTTGAGAGCAGAGAAGGTAAACAAAAGTTTATTTATATGCTGTTGAGTTCTCCAACTATACTGCCTTCACAATCATGTTGGCAGGGATGCAGAACTTAACATAGTAACAAAGCAAAGCTAGTATTATCCACAGAGTCAACTGGTCAGTCCACCTGGCAAACCAAACACTCAAGATAAAATCTAAGTAAATCCATAATCCCAAATGTCATAAGGTGGGATTTCATGTGAGCTAAATAAAGGAAGAAACAAAAAACACAAAAAAACCCACCTTTTTCCTCTCTATTTTAACTGCTAACAAAAAATTCTTTTTAAAGAATACAAATCTTAGTATGCTGCTAAAACCCATCAAAACTTTATTACATTTTGAGTATGTATAGATTTTAAATCTGAAATAAATATCAGATGATAATTTTAAACAATCAGGTACAGAATTCAGCTTCAGCTTCCTGTTAACTGAAAATCATAGTACACAATAAAAAAGTATCACGTACAAATGAGAAAACAGCTTGACTCAGAGGTGGTTACCATCCTGAAACAGCACACCCAGAAAGACTAGAAAAGGATGGCAGAGGCAATTAGCCCTATAATTACAATACTTGGCAATCGGTCTGTACAGTCAACCCTTCCCAGGAAAGCAAAGAGGAGAAAATATAAAGATTAGATTTTGAAGTAAAACTCAGTTACCACCATAAAGAAAAATATAAACTGAGGTTAAGATATTTCTTTATTATAAAACCCACTGTGTGTATCTGCCATTTGATTTTCACTACCTCTGCTAAGGAAAGAAAGAATCTTTACAGGTGCAACTTTGTGACACAGTTGATATCAAAAATACAACCAATTCATGCTGAAAGAAATGCAGTATACTCTATTCATTTGAGAATGTATCCCCTGTCACAGATTTCTGAGAGGATGAAGATGACACCCTTCCTTTATTGGGGTACTCCACACACACCTCTAGAAAAGTGTCAGTCACAAGACAAGAAGGAAACTCATCCGAGAAGAACGTACAATGCAACATCTCCATCAGAGCAGGAGACGCAGAGCTACTGACAAAAAGAAAAAATCAGAAATTTGCATATTGAGAGAACACCACCCACAAATCAAAACTCACTACCTTTCTGTGGCACATACATTTCACTAGCATGCTTAATTTAAGGAAGAATACGGTGCTAGAGTATTAGGACAGAGAAAAGACGTCTTACTGAACAGACCCACCCACACGTGGGTGTTTAGCCAAATCCAGTTTTATAAATCAGAGATGAGGTTTTAGCAACTTGAAGACAAGAAAAGCATTATCCCATAGAAGTGATGATAGATGGATGAAGACATCCAAAAAAAGCTTTTAAATATACCTACATGAGCGGTTCTGTATTTTAATACCATGAACCAATACCAACATTATCAGGAATTTTCCATCTTCGCACAAAGAAAGAGTAACACTGTGCAGCCTGGACTTGTTCACAACTCTTAGGTCAAAATGCCTTGATCCTGGACGTACAGCAAAAGCAAATTCCTAGCCAGGAGTGTTAAAATGAGCTTCAGTGAAGCTCACCAGTCTTACAGATCAAAGCATATGCTGTCACAAGACTGGTTCTGCATGGAATTACCTTCCAAAATATAAAATAGCTTGCTTGTCAAGTCAAAAGTTTTGATATGAAGAGAGACATTTATATTATCTCTAGCCCTATTATCTCTCTGTAGGAGCCCTCTTCCTAAATATAATTATTCAAGTGAAACAATTTTACAGCTTCTGAGTCTGTCAACTTTTACTTATAGGCTACTTGAATATTGGAAATGAGCCGCTGGTAGTGGAGTTCAAGACAGCTCTTTCTCTCTAGGCAAGTTCCTTCTACCACCTTTATTTTGCTAACAGACAGCAACCAGGGGCTTTCTGATGCTGAGGTCCCCGATTTTGATACCACAGATACAACACACAATATAATATTCACATATGAATCTTAAGAGTTACTTTGGAATTACACTTAACTTTACCTTGCTGTATCACCTGTGACTATAATCTTCCTTGGGTTACAGTTTCATGAATACTGGCAGCAGAGCTGTCTTAAGAAGTTCTGGATTTCACCCATAGCCCAGCCACCAGTCCCCATCTCCACGTTGCAGTTCACTGCTGCTCAGCAGTGCAGCGAAACTGTGGGACCCGCCTGAAAAACAGATCTCTGGAAAGATGTGGTTCAAAACAACCTCCCAAAAATCAAAGGGAAGACGACTACTTTACACCACCGAAGTTAATGTCTTATGAAACGGCATGTAGGACAGAGTCTGCTTGCCTCATCTTTCTTGAGTCTGATGAGAGAGTACTGCAGTGATGATCTGTAAGTGGAGAGGGGACAGCTAGAAAAAGGTCAGGAGGCTTGTGAAATAAGGGATGTCTAGCCCCAACCAGTAAACAGGACCCATCTTCCCTATGGGACCCTCAGATAACGGCCTGAAAGCAAGCGCACTGCCCCAATTCTCTAATTATCCACAGATCCAAACTCATCTCATGCTTGGAAGTAAGACTCCTTGTTCCCAGATTCCCTGTCCTGTGCTACAAACACTTCTGGGCTCCATGGTCAGAACCATTACATGGGACAGCAGAAAGGTGGGAACTATAGCCTGGGAGAGCCTCCATAGGAGTCTGTGGTACCTGCTGACTGGAATTTTGTCTACAGGGAAGTATTTGCATAACCTTATTTAATAGGATTACAGTCATATGCACATAAAAATACAGCCAGGATAATACACATATATGTTTGAATATGTCTATGTGTATGGACGTATAGTTAGAAAAATAGATTAATGTCAAAGGAGCTTTCACAGACAAATATATGTAAACTTTTGAGAGGCTAGAACTACTTGTAGGAAGATTTGCATTTATTATTTAAAATTGCATTATCTTCACTTGTACTGTTTTATTTCTCCACTTTACTATTGCAACATTAAATTATCCTTCAGCTGAGTACTTGGATTTGACCATTTTATACTCCATACTCACAAATATCAGAGCTGCCACACAGCAATGATATTTTGACTGCAAAGAGCGAGCTTTTGCTTTTTCTTTTTTTTTTTTCTTTTTTGAAGAAGAAGAAGAAATAGACTGGTAAAGATAAAATACAGTGAATTCTTCTGGGGCTGAACTTTCATCCAGCTGCCCCCAAATGCAAGACAAGCATTACAGAACACTGCCTGTTCACTGTTACTCTGAATGACTTACAGTGATTACTGAATATCCTTCTGTGTCATCTGACAACATTCTTATCTTTGGAAGGTTTTATTAAGAGCTACATTATATCATTCTGTTATCAATCACAGCTTGTACAATTCAGATCCTTTTAATCACCTGGAAACTGTTGTACGGTTTCTACAGAAATACCTGGAGAGATGGCATGCAGCATAAAACTGCATTCCTAATGCATCTGTTTGTTACCGAGTAACAGCCATGCTCCTTCATAAAATTCAATTGTCTGTGATTACCTTAAGACAGAACCAAAGCTTAAAACATTTCAAGAATATGGAGAAAAGATGCCTAGGAAATCAATCTACATTAGTGGTGAAAAGATATATAATGCATTTTTCTATATATCTAAGTTACGGCTGACAGTCTAGTGAAACATTATATATTTCCAGGTCTGAGAATTAGCACCCTAGGAAGAACAACTCTGAGATCAATTTTAAAGTAGGAAATATTGGAGCCACTTGTATGTCCCTCACATGAAACTGAATCATCAATACTTAATTATGAAAGGATGCAAGTTCCAACTGTCTTCTGTTTCAATACATACTCAAATTTTATCTGACAAGTGAACATTTTATACAGGTCTGATCAGCAAAACATCTGCCTGCCTTCACCTCTCAGCACTATTTGGCTTTCAGCTGTGCCTCTAAATAGGACAAAACCGTGGTGCTTCTCCATTTGCAAAACGCATTATGTGTAAACAGCCAGTAGTGATTATAAAAAGCTTAGCTGCTGTAACAACTATGGAAATATCTCACATAATTTTATACGAAGAATTCAACCACTGACTTTAGTTATTGTTTTAGGAGTTGTATCATAAACATAGGCATGTGTAATTAAAGTTCGGTCAAAATGTCTGTGCTTTTATATCATGACTTTCAAAGGAAATCTATCTGTAGCTAATGTCATAGTGTTGGTGACGGACCAAGCCCCCTGCTGAATAAAATACATACAGGGGCTCTCTTGCCACAATCAGCTCCGCTGACAAGTTCCCTGTCATTGCAGAGCTGAGGGATCAGTCACAAAGCCACAACCTCAGGGGCTACTCTGAAACAGTTTCTAAAGGTTTATCCAAGAGATATCCCAGAGAGACAGCAATAGTTGCAGAAACTTATGACAAGGGTCTCCAGAATACATTTCTAAGTTCTTTTGTACATCTTTGTGCATCTTTCCCCTTGCCTTCCCCTCCCACCCACTCTAGGATTCACCTGCCCAGTAACGTACAACAGTAGAACTACACTCAGCCACGCCAAAGCTAAACACGCCAGGAGAAAAAGTGACTTGATTTCTCTAGACTAAAATATTGCCCGAGTTTAATTTCAGTGAGGAGTAGCATATGACAAGGAACATATTTTTGAGTTGAACAGTGGGAGTTGGTTTAGCTTAATACACTTTCTGAAGTGTGCTATCACTATGACAAATATATATCTTCATGAGAACAGCTTTGTTAGAAGTGTTACTGATAAGAATCAGAGAGAGCAAAGGAAAACACAGGCTTCTACAGAACTGATCCTGAATCTGGAAATGTTACGTTTTAAATACACAGGCAGATGGCAGTTAAATAAATTAGAAGCAAAGAAAAGGATTTATGCACGGCAAGGGAGAACAGGGAAAGTGAGTTTAGCAGCATCTACCAGAGATCTCCACAGCATTTTTATTAAGTGATTTTTTTAATGTCCATTACCATTTTAAGAAGGTCGCCAGTGGGACAGGGTTGGGGGGAGGGGGTAAGTGACAATTAACTTAGTTAACGAAAGTTGTTCAGCCATCTTAATATTTTCATCTTTACACTGAAAATCAATGGTTTCCTTAACGCAAAAGTGAAGTTGCTTCAGGCATGGTGCTGTAAATGTAGCCTAATTCATTGTGCTAGGGTATCTTTTCAGTTACAATATCCTTGGCAAAAGCAGTAAAAGGTGAGCACATAGATCCCTTTGAATTCCAGTAGCTTACAGAAGCTAGCTAGTACAGGTGGAAGGTTTATAACTAAGCCAGCAGAGTCTAGGCAGCAGCAATAGGTTTATTCAGCTCTGTAGTTATACGCTTCTTCACATCTTTTATACGAACAGAAATCTCTGGCCTATTTAAGTCCCACCTTAATGTGCTATAATCTTTTTCAAGACACTGTCATAATCTCAGGAAAGAAACTCCTCATGCTCTTGGATGATATATGAAAATGCATCTTCTTTACGTCTGTCTACTTTTTTTACAGTACAGAAGAAAGATGTGAAAGCTCATTTTATATATCTACATACAGATATTTAACTATTTCTGATATCCAGGACATTATCAGTAAGTGGGTACTTTTTTTGTAACTCTCACTGCACCAGTAATGCATAAGTCTAACGTTTTAGATTTATTAGGAAATAAGAATATTAATTGTAGGGAGCGTGTGTGGGTAGTGTGTGTGTGTTTCTGGCAAAAAAAAAAAAACAAAGTGAAGAATAATGTTCTTGGTAGGAATAATTAAGGAGTCGTCCTGGTCTTGGTGTTACAGTAAGCACGAATAAGGTCAAAATTTTTAAATATATATGTATATTTCAAGATAAACATAAGAAAATAAACAAAAGCAAACACAAGTTAGTTTAAGAGAGTCAGTGGACGAAGTGCTTTGTCATCAGTTTTGCCTGTTTCTCAAAGTAATATATTTGGTGCCCTCAAATCAACATCTAATGGAAAACAGACTTTGTCACAATACCATCTGGAGAGCATAACAGACTACCCCAAAGAAGCACAATCCTTCTAAAACTGAAAACATGGAGACTTAACAGGAACACTTCTACAGTGCTGCTAAAAAAAAAAAACACCACCCGCCACTTATTTTCCATTCTCATTTAAGTTTAGCAATGATACTGATATGAAAAATAATTAAAATCACATAATCTTAAAAGTCCTAATCAGTATGAAAATGACAGCAGTGTTGTCAAAATTGCTGTGAAAACAACTGCTATCTCTGAAAAAGGGATAATATAAAGCAAGTATTGTTGAAATCTCCTCTTGGTTTTATCTTTCAGTCTTTCTGCATGGAAGTTGTCATTCCAGTCGTTCACAGACTCTGAGTAAGTGGTAGAAGTTGCAGATTAGCTCTAAAACTACAGCCAAGCACCCTAACACTTAGCTAACAACTCTTCAAACATCAGGCCTGCCCTAAGAGAAGGAAGGCAAGGAGCTAGGCAAACCATAACAGCTCTAAGTGCCTGGAGTGAGGGGAAGATGGAAGAGAAAAGTCTTTTAAGCCTTTCTAGCCTGCCTCAACCAAGGAAATAGGTTATACTGGTGCCGCTCTGTGAGTTTCAAGCTAAATAAAACTGTGCTTCTTAAATAAGAGTCTGAACAGGCTTTGTCATGACATTAGCTCTTCCAGGGTTGGAAAGCCAGCACAGCAACTACAGGGTTCAGCAAGCATAACACTAGGCAGAGCTAAAACTAGTACAGAGCATATTTATAGGCAGGACTGGAAGAAAGAGTCCACTGTAATCATTCATAGCTCGTGTTACGACTCATGTGAACTTGTTTCTGAGTCTGGCCTGAAACTGAGTCTTCTTCACCTTTCAAAGGAAATGCAGGAGGCCAAAAACCTTTACCACAATGTTGAACGAGAAAACACTATTGAAACATATTGCTGCTACTCCAGTATTTAAAACTACCTGTTTCAATCAATTCATAGAATCATAGAATCTTTATGGTTGGAAGAGACCTCAAAGATCATCAAGTCCAACCGTATACCTGATGCCATCATGCCCACTAAACCATGTCTTGAAGTGCCACATCTAAATGTTTTTTGAACACCTCCAGGGATGGTGACTCCACCACCTCCCTGGGGAGCCCGTTCCAATGCTTAACAACTCTAACAGTGAAGAAGTTCTTTCTAATGTCAAGCCTGAACCTCCCCTGGCACAACTTGAGACGGTTTCCTCTTGTCCTACCAATCAACAACAAAAATTCTTAGAAAGGAATAAAATTCTCCTGTACTCAAACTGCACATATAAACAACAAGTCTAAGTGAACTATGCTAGAGTTTGATGTGGACACTACTCTAATCTGCCACTTTTTTTTTTTTCCTCATCAGAACAATACCTTGATATTACTGAGCTTCACTCTTCAGGCAGGAAAGCCTCTGCTTCACGTATAAGACAAAAAAAAAAACCCCAAACCACACACAGAAGTCACAATAGTATCCTTGTTTTTATCCCACACTTGAAACTGTAGGATTAAATGAAATCTGGAATTTCATGAATCGAATGTGAAATTACTTGAAATTTCTCATACGATTATGAATATGAACCAGATACTTGACTTTCTTTAATTTTGGGTGTAAGTCCTCAGTAAACTTTCATATTTACTCAAATGGTGTCATTATGAACGTGTTACTATTACCCTGTTAGCTCTGTCTGTGGACACACAGCTATCTTGAAAGTGCTGTTTAAACACTGCTCACTGAAGACTGCATAGGTGGACTATATGTTTCATTAGGTCAACAACAGTCAGTTCCCTTTTCCATCAAAAGACAATATACTTAAGCAGTTTGTATACCACTTCTGTACTGTTTCAGATGTAGAGAGGATCAGGTTTCTACCCCAATTCTGACAGAAAAGACCATTACTTTCTCCTCAGTGCTCTAGTTAACTGATATAGACCAACCGTTGTTACCTACTTCCATTCAATCTAAACATTATAGGCACAGTTTTTAAAAGGAAAGAATTCCTACTTCAGCACATCCTACTGCAATCCAATCTTCATACACACTGCCCAAGGATTCACACACACCCCTCTTCATGAACGCCATCTACATCTATCACAATATCCTCGGTGATACCATTTCTCTTTCTTCCAAACCCTTCTATATTTGTTTTTCCACCATGCAGCTCTGGTCTCCACATGTTAACTTTCACAGTGTCATACCATGCCCAGAAGGTAACTCTCCCAATATCCTAATGACACATAGTCCCCCTACCCCATAATAAAAACCACAGTTCCAAAGCCTATACAGACATGAAATTCATTGTAGGGGCAAGGCCCAAGCTTTTTTTTTTTCCCACATATGCTTCTTCAAGACAAAGCTACAGTTGCTGGTATAAAAAGTTTCAGCTGCTGGTCAAAGTCTCCGATGAAACCTCCCAACTGTCAGATCTAACAGGTTATTAAAAATCTTCAGTAGCCTCTCAAAGAAAAAAAGAGTTCAAACACTGGACATGGTCAAGAGGATTCTGGTTCCAACAATACTATTTTGCAGCAGAAATCAGCACTACCCTTCAAAAATCTGATATTCATAAGTGAACATTTCTGGTCAAGAACAGTATGATTAAGCTAACAAGACGACAATCACTAGCAGCCCTGGAGAACACAATCAGGGATGAGAGCTCTGCTCAAGCAGAGTGAAAGGAGCTGTAATGAGAACTACTTTACCCACAGCTATCTAAAAAGTATTTTGGATTCATGCGCTTTTAGGCATATAACCATCTCGTACCAGGTAAACATTCATACAGTTTCCTGGTGATTCCTATAATTTCTGTGGGGTTTCTGTGCCTGTCAAAGATCTCACTCCATTTTATAAATCCGACAGAAGGATTCACCTCATCTTTTAGCCATCTAAAAATCAGGGATCAAATTTAAACTGGTCAGATTAGTTTCCTCTCTCTGTAGTCAGCAGACACCCCTCCACTGGTACCTCTGCAGGGAAGATTTACTTCTCCTAACTTATGATAAAATGCATCATTTTCTGAAGGCACCTATGTTTCTCACAAGGTAAAGAACTTAAACACTGCTAAAATTCAGTGCACTCACTTCTACATTGGTACTAACGGCTCAAATGACTTACTGAAGAGCAACTTAGGAAAAAAAAAAAAAATCTATTTACATTCAGATGAAGGATTCTCATGGCTCAAAAAAAGTCCTGACATTTCCATGAAGTCTCCTACAATCCCACATCTTGTTATACTCTTATAAAAAAAAAAAAAAAAAGGTGACCCTGTTGTTAATTACTCATTTAACAGCCAAGCTGATTTAGCTGAGTAGCCAGTGGGGATACTGTCAGATTTGGTCACCTTCCCTTTCCCATGGGCTGACTGAACTTCTATTGGCAATAGTGCTACCAGCTGAACACTTGCCTTGTTTGAGAGGTTTGGATTCTACTCATGTCACATTTAAGAGAGGAGGGAAATCACTACATAATGAAAAGAAAACATTTCACTCGGAAGAGGATTATTTCCACCAGGGCCCATTCATCTTTATTCTATATAAAACTGCTTTATTCCTATACGTAACTTCTCCTGCCTCCTGCAAACAATATCGGACTTGTCACACCATGTCAACAGAGAGAGATCAGGTCCCCCTTAAACTTCCAAAACCAGTTACAATGCCCATTATGAGCTGTATTATACTAATTACTAGAATTAGTTGGCTTACCATTTAAAATAGTTTAGAGCAAGTAGTAAGAGTAAGTCCTAAGTGAAGATTTTTTTTTTTCCTTCTTTCTTATACTATGGACTCATGTCCTATGCAGTTTGTTTCAGGTTAGTAACTCACAGTTCCTTTTCATATTTCAAAGCATTGTTCCGAGAAAAAAACATTGCTTTTTTCCTATGGCTGGAGCTGGAATTTTCCCCTCTGGAGCCCTGACCAGTTGATGTTTTGAAGTGCTCATAGCTTAGAAATTCAAAAAGAAAAAAAAAAAAAACCACACACACACCCAAAAACACAACCTCAAAACCGAGGCTTCAAAGGTCAGGGTAAAAGTGACATAGTTCATTCTGTGTACAAATGCTCTGTATCAACAAACAGTCCTCAGTGTGCAGAGGCATTATGCTTGTTTCAGGTACCTGGTCAAAGAAAACAGTAGATTCCAATTCTGCTGCCTAAACACGGGTGATAGCCCCAACTGAGATGCTCAAAGTTATTTAAAAAAAATCCATGTGGAGTTGTCAGGTACAGACCAGCCATGGCTCAAGAGGATCTCATCTGGAGGCCAGCAGGAGCAGCAGCTAAGAGTCTTCACGATACCCCAAGGCATTTTAAACAGTACCAGTTAATTACATTTAGGCACACGAATCAAGTCCTTAGTGCCCCTTCTCCCACCCTTCCTCATTCCAGAAGTCATATGTCCCACGCCCAGGGCATCTGCCTTCCTACACTTCTTTCTTCTCGATGCAGAAGACCGTACAACTAACAACTCATTCAGACTTAACAGAGTCTAACATCCCTTTTCCTCTCTCCTACAGAGCTGTGATGGATTCTCTCTCAGTGGAAGAGACCGGACACCTTTCAGAAAGGCCGTGTACAGTTCAGACAGACACTACAGCTACAATGTCATAAGAACGCTACCGAACTCTACAAGCCTTGCCATGCTGCGTGTCAGATCAGATAAGCATTTCATAAATTTCCAGGTTGACAACCTCTTAATCAAGAGGCAACCAAACTGACGATCATTTTCAACTACTGTAAACACAAGACCAAAAAAGTATTAATTTTTGCTTTCATTTAACAGATGGAGAAGGAAAAATGAGCTATCTTGCTTGATGTAATACAGCAATTCCAGGTCAGAGTTGGACAAGTGGCAGGAAGAGGTCACCTTGCTAGGGAGAAAGATAAAGTATGAGGGTAGGAATTGTGAAACTTTTAGCAGAACTAAAGCAGAGGTTTTTTTGTGTGGTTTGGTTTGTGTTTTTTTCTTACAGGTATGTTCAAGGTACATAAAATATATCAGATGTAACTCCAAAGTTTGCTGTATAGCAAATCTACAGAAAAAGACAATTCCTAAAATCTGGAAAAAATATTTTTTTTTTTAAGATTATTTTAACACTCCAGCGCTCACACAAATTGCAGTACTTATAAATTAAATATTGATTCATATCCACTGATCTCAAGACAAAACAGCAAGGGGATTTACTCACACCCAGCCTTTCTGTAATATATGCAGCCATCTCCCAAAGTGGATTCTTCAGCTGTTCTTATTTCTACCTTTCAGGACACTTCCAGCAGGGAATTAAAAGCTTCCTGAGAAGCCCAAGTTCTTCCCAACCCTATTCGCAGGTCTTTATCACTAAAGGTCTCCTTCTCAGGTGAAAGTTTAATGGTACGGATGATACTTAAATTAAGCTCAGGGGTTAATAAAACATTTCTTCTCTTACCTAGGCAGCTCCAGTGGGAGACTCTGTCCATATAGGATTCAAATCATCCTCAGGATATCTCCTCTCCACTGATGAGGAATGAACCTAGGGCAATCAGCTTGCTAATTTAGACATGCCAGTTGAGTGCCTGAAGTTGAATGAATCCAAGCTAACTATCTTTGAGTTAGGCACTGTGTGTCTAACCCTTGAGACACCTGAGTTCCTTTACACAACCCATAGTGGTTATGCTAACTACATGGGTGCCTAAATACAGTATTCAGAATAAAATAAATCAAGTTGTAAAATGAGTTTTCAGAGAAGCAGTAAACGCATCCCACTAACACTGTGATACTGCAATGCTATTAAGGGGAAGAAAACCAAGGCCCAGAAACCCAAACATCTCCATGCAGGTAGCTCATTTATGCACCACACATGAAGTTTTGTCAGTCTTTCATAACTGGAGCCTTATAAAGTTTCCCAGTTCCAGTACATGAAGTATTCTGGAAAAGAGATTCTGTGGCCCTTTAGTAGAAACACTTGGGAAACTGGAAGACTATGAACATACAGATAACCTTGCCAGCTCAGACAAAAAGACTACCTAGCTCAGTTTTCTCCTCTCCAACAGCAGCCACAAGCAGATGTTCAGGAAAGAGT
>NW_009612641.1:51134-59120 GCF_000690535.1 Cariama cristata
GGGAAGTATAAATAGCACTCTCTTGAGTGTTTCCTAGCTTCTGTTGTCAAACCATGGGATTTCGTCCCGTGGAGCACCTCTCCAAGTACTTGTCCATGTTGCTCTTTGAACCTGTATAACCTTTTCGCACCTACAATGTCTTTTGACAAGGAGTTTCAATTATCTACCACCTGCAGCAGTAACAGTGATCTTTTTGTGTTCTCTGCACCTGTCTCCTGCTAACCGCTGAGCGGTCCTTCAGTCTTGGTTGGAAAAGGCAGTCAGCCTCTTCACCCCAAATCATTCATAACTTAAGTCACAACCGTCCACATGTAAAGAGTGCCTGCTTACCTAATCATTCCCCATAGGGAAACTATTCCAGTCTCGAAGATCCTCATAAAAAAAAGCTCTACGCATATAAAGAAATGTTTTTGTGTATTGCAAACTGGATTAAAAATAAATATGCGATACAAATACAAAAATATATTTTATATTCAGCAGCCAAAGAAACACAATTAAAAACCCTACTGCATATCTTTTTAGAATTAAATAAAACCCAATGCTTTATCCACTCCTCATTTTAACTAGTGTTTATAATGATATTATAGTCTTGGAAAAATCTGTTTTTCTTAAAGACCTGACTTATTTTTCAGAAATGAAATTCATACAGAAATTATTAGTTTAAAACACTACACAAGCACCTTCCAGTTCAGAGTATGATGTGGGAAAAAAGCACATATTTACAAGCTAAGTAGAACTTTTAACTGTGGAAATTGGTTATTCAAATGAGAAAAATCACATTCATTACCAGAATTCGCATCAATTGGCAAACAAATCTACTGTTCCAGTGCATTTAGAAGTCAGTATAGGCCATATAAGACCTAAAAAAATCTTAGTCATTGGGTGACAAAAAGGTTCCCCCAAATTCTCCACAGTTCCAAATAGTACTAGAGGCTGCCAAGGAGTAAGAGAAGCCCACATCTGGCAACAGCAACCACAGACATCTGACGGCATGTAAGTATAGTAAAAAAGCCTGGTCAAAAACAGTCAAGCAGTCAAGAGCATCAGGAGAAAGTGGTTCTTATAGAGAACACTAGCTGATTTATTGCAAACCCAGATGGGGAGCACTAGGATCCTTGGAAATGGACCCCAATGACATAAGTGAACAAATGAACACAGGTCCCTCTGATAGAGCAACGCATCCAAAGAGCCTAAATGTCCTCAGATACTGCTACCACACAGTGTTCAAATGGACAACCACATAGACAATGGAAGTGCTTTGCCAAGGGCTGTAGGTCCCTTGTCCCCACGCACACCCCCCAGCATACAGCACTGACACTAACAACATACTGCCTAGCAGCTGATACAGCACCTGCATGGTAAACTGGTCAGTTTATTTTGAAAACATAAATTGTGTTTTCAAACAAAATAATTACATTTAAGTTCACTCTTCTTAGAGCTGGACAATACATGAAACAAAATTTTTCATTTTTTAAAATGTCTACATTTGAAATAGAGCATTTTCTATAAAACTGACACTGTCATTAAAAAGCTTTTTAAAAAACGTTCTTCAATTTTCACTCCCACTTGAAGACATTTCACATTTCATTTATAAATCACTTGAAAAACTCATAAAACGTCCCATAAAAAACATTCTGACTTCTCAAAACCTTAAGAAAGTACACAATCCTTCACAGAAGTGACAGCAGTGTACCTGGTGACAGTCCCAAGGCTTCAGAGAGCACAGGCGCATTTTCAGTATCAACGCATCCTCCTGATGCACATGACCTCCACTGCGGTAGCTAATGCTGTTTTGTCTCCTCCTTCAGAAAATTCTTTAATACTACTGCAAAATCACTATCACAGAAAGACTACAGTGTTTTCATTTTTAGTGCTTCTATTCACCTATCAGACTATTGTCCCTAACCTTCCATTTTCCAGAGGGAAAAAAAAAAAATTCAGCTTAAAGACACTAGGACACGCTTAAACATAGTGATCTTAGAGTTCGGCTGAACTGAGAACAAACATACCTATGTTCATATGCAAATGAAATTTTCAAAAATACTCACGTCAGAGTTTTGGAATTTTCCTTGTTATATTTACATTAAATAAATTTAACCTTACTATAGTATACAAAATTTTGCAAACTATTTCCCACAGTATCACCACAGAGTAAAGTCTTCATGCAGTATTTCATATTAACTCAACAATTTTACTACAAATACTTGACGAAAAAATACAATTTTATTTGTGACTATTCCTCCTGTTCTGCTCCAAAGAGATCCAAACTGGAACATATTCATTTCTGATGAAATATTTTTTAAAGATATGCCACACCATAATGACAAAGCATACAGTACGTTGACTTGAAAGACTGTAGGTTGCAATTGTGAAAGATGTTCTGATGCAGACACAGTCACTACTGTTACAGAATAAGTTTAAATCAACCTAACTTTTTAATTCTACTCTATTCTTTTAAATGGATTCTTTTGTCTGAGTAACTTCAGTTAGCATTAGTTAGCAGGAGAAGGAATTCCAGGTCACATATCACAAACTGATCCTGACCTGGTTGCTTGGCTACGGGGGAGGGGGGGCGGGGGGTGTCTGGAAAAAGATAAGGAGGAAACTTTGTCAGCAGAAGCCGCAAATCATTGAGATAAGGACAACAAACAGCCCGTCAGGAGTTCGGAGGCGGAGAACCAAAGAGAAATAGTTGAGCCCCCAGACCACGAATTATCATTGGACCAAGAGGCGCGTGGACAGCGCATGAAGAGACTGAGCATTGGACCGAAAGGCAAGTGAAGGGCGCATGGGTTTAAAAACCCAGGTTTTCTTTGTTTCATGGTCCCTCTCCAGAGGCACCCAGCTCGAGCTGTCATTCTGCTGTACCATCCAAATAAATCAATTATTTTTCTAAGATCGGAAGTCTGAGACTCTGCTGCAGGAGACCTAGGGTAAAGAAATTTCTTTTACAACTACTGCATGCTGCTACCTGACATCCTCAGTAAGCTACCTGAAGTAATGATGTTTGTCCTTTAACAGAAAGTTTTTGATTATTTTTTTCCTTCTGAATTTTTGGCACCTGCAAGTCTATAACTTTCTTTATGAAATCATCATTACATACCTGAAGCCAGGCATGAAAGGATACACAGAAAGTCTGATGCACGTGCCATGTTTAACCCATTAGCATATTTCTCCAGGAGAACACTGCCTGTAACCCATCGTTTAAAGACAAGAAGAAACAAATGCCACAACATTCTTACAAAAAATTCACACAACACCCTCATCTAGCAACATCAACTACTTTATCTATCTCCTACACTGTTAGCTGTAAGACTAATAAAGCTACTCAGCAGGCAAGGGATTTAATGAAATAGACCCTGAGTTGCTGGGAGGATCACCTGTGGTTCCAGCTCTAACAGTTCAGATCAAATACAAGCTCTCTTCCTGCTGCTGAGCAATAGGCTTTTCTGGATCTTGATCAAACATGCTCTAAAGGAGGGAGGGTATAATAATATGGTGTAAAGTATTCAAGTGTGTAGGAGAATAATTGATTGTGGTGAAAGGAAGGATGAGAAGAAACTATTTTAAAAAACAATAGAAATTGACAGCTTTTACATTTAGGTCACTTGAGCAGCAAAACAAGTTCACAGCAATTCTTTCAATAAGCTACAATATAATTAAGCATATGTACTAATCATCATTAATAAACCACATAAACCAGCATAAAAAAAAAAAACACCACACACACAGCCTTGCAGTGTTACTCATGCCCAGTTTCCACCAATATTTTCAATTCTGTTCCCCATCTAAGGCTAAGGCATCAAGATACAAATATTACAGAACAAACATCTCCCAGTGGCTATCTAATGAAAGTAAGGACCAAAACAAACAGCATTAAAAAAACCCCAACCCACTCATCAGTGAAAGGTCTCAAGTTCTCTTCCCATTGCCTAACAAATTTAAGTACTGTCTGCTTCCTGCTTCTTTCAGTTCAAGGCTGGAGAGGGTACAATTTGGCTTCCCTTCCTCTGCAAGGAAGGGATGAAAAATTCGTTACTTATTGATCCTTCTAAATTAACCCAAACATTCCTTACCTTGAAATGCAGTACATTCCAGTCCTAAATTTCCTTTAAAAAAGCTGACTTAATCTCCTCTCTCTGGGTGAACTTCGTGTTCTAGGGGAAATCTTACCTAGTTTTGGCAGGGAATAGGGCACTTTAAAATAATCTTCATAAAATTCAATGAGTCTCCTTGTAATATTTAGAGCATAGTCCCCTGATCCTCTTCGGATTGCATCAGGTCTTGCATATAACCGTACCTGTTAAAAAACAAAGTGAAAGACTGATCATTTAACATCTACATTTTAAAGCTATCCTACCTGCAGAGGTGGACTATTCTAAGGTTATTGTGAGGTGGCAGGATTATTCTCTTAAAGCCAATTGTGACTGTCATACATTTGTCAAAACATGTCCTAGCTGAAAAACAGAACTTCCACAATTAAGGTTACAAAGTTCAGAATTCACAGTCTCCTACATGTTTGTGTTACCAAATAAAAGACTTAACACTCTTTGCATCAAAATAAATAACCAAAGAAAACACTTACATGTGTTTGTTACAGATATGATGGGAGAGTGGATTAGTATAATGGTTCTCTGCCTACACTGAATGTAGGCAGAATGCAGTGGCTCAGTAGGAGAGAAGTTCACGGCTTGTGAAAGGCACATTATATCAAGCCCTGAAAGTATTAGTAGACTGTAGAAAAATAAATAAATAAATAAATAATCATTCTCTTTTCTTGTCTCTGGCAGTGACATAGTTGCCCTTGATGAGCTATGGAAGACTGCAAAAACAACCATTTATAAGCTCATTCATGTACACAAACAATTAACACTCCTGAAACCTCCATGACTGCTTCAGGCCTCTGTTTTCAGGAAGCAGTAAATTAAAGCCATTTATACAAGCCACAGACTGCTGTATTCAGTATAAAACAGCTCACACATCCGACTACGTGGAGCACCCAAGTGAACAGAACTCACCTTCATAATTCAGCACTCAAGTGTGATGCTGATTAAGGAGGTAGCAGAAAGCACCGCCAGGTTATTCGCTATTCCCTGTCCTTACAGTCCTTAACACTTCCTTAGTGCGAAGATGACATACAGCTGAGAACCGTTAACCAAGAAACAGAAGGGAAAGCCACTTCTCCTTCTCCCTCCTCCTACGCTGTCTGATGGAAGCAGTCCGTGCTGTGTCTCTAGTGGCTGTGGCAGAAGGTCTCTCCCTGCAGTACATAATGACCGGATACAAACGAGACTCCACCACATGTCAGCCCTAATAATAATAATATCTGACTCGCTAATACTTTCTGTGGTAGGATTAAATCCCAGCCAGCATTCCGAGGAAAGCAGCAGGGCAGAAATCAGAAAATAGCAATGCAAACATGAAGGAGACATATCAGTTTTGAAGTGTTTCTAAATGCTCTACTCTGGACCAAGAAAAGCCAATGGGATTTTCAGCTTCAGTGAAAGCATTACCAAGTATTGTTTTACTGCTCTTTTCCTGAACCGGTTCAGTTATCTGAGTGGAAACCAGATATCAAACCTCAGTACACTGTACCTGTCAATTCTGTTTTAACCCACTATTTCTTTGTTTTCAGTATGCAGACACATTATTCTGCTTTGTTTCTATGGCCATCTTTTTATTTTTATCTTTGTGTTGTATTGGTCTCAATGCACAATCAACCATACGCAGTTATCATTCCTAATGTAAAATAGATAACAGTGTAACCTAATGAGACATGTAATAAAGCAGACTTCTCATAATCACCACCTGAAAGCACATAAACCATTATCTGAACACCTCCAAGTCACTATTTTTGTTTATTGCTTCCTTTCAAAGTTAACTGTGACATGTACATTAAATGTTCCCTTACCTACTAACTAAATATTATTTTTTTTTTTAACAAAATAGATATTAACCACAGAGATCCTAATTCAAGCATCTCAAAACCTTTAGTTCATGGAAGGATGGTAAGAATCACAATTAGATTTGTGATGAACACTGTTTTGTATCATTAAACCTTTATACACAATTTTGCATAATTGCGTTACTGGCACAGTTGACTGTATCAGCAAATTAGGAAAAAAAAAAAAAGAAAAGAGTCAGCCAACCAAGAATGCAAAAAAATCATTCAATTTGACAGTGGCCAAATGTGTCCATAATAAGGAAAAGGACAACAGAAGGGAAGAAAAAAAAATAAGTACATACAAGAAAAACCGAGATTCAACTTACTGCATTACGTGTGTCTTTTGGCAAATGCAGAAAAAGGCATTTCATGGTGTCTGAGATGGAGCCCAGGTACCAAAGCTCAAACACCGCAATGCTGCAAACTTTCATTTGCCACCTGCCTACCACTAAATATAGTTTTATTTTGCCTGTAAAGTTTCCCTGAGCGCCTCTCTGCCTGTCCAGAACAGCCCCGGACTGCCAGGGCTCCGCAGCTCCCACCAAGGTCACCCCAAAGCTAGAAGACAGTTCAGAAATTACCCATGCTTTTGCCCAGGTCTCTCAAGGACTTTGAGGCAACAGGCATTGCTGAAGCGTGCCAGCCATCTTCAAACACTGAACCTGCTTCTGCCTCTCGCCCAACAACCACTGAACATGAAATGCACGGAGGAACCTTTGAGGCACCATCGCAGACCTATCCCAGGCCTCGGAAAGTTCCTTCTTGGTTAGCAGTGGGCTACTGGTGGGGACAGCCCCTGACACTGTCCCTGCCTGGCTGGTTGCTTTGGATGACGCCTTCTCATGCGCCATTCACAATATAAAGGGCTTGGTCCAGAGTTAAGTCTAAAGCCTGGCACCAATAAGCTTGAAACTGAAGCCCCTAACTTTCACACACTGATGTCCTTTAACATGTATAGGCTTACTTTGTTTTGCCTCCAAGTGCAAAAAATGGGGATTATGTTATTTCCTCAGCTTATATGAAGATTCTGAGTGTTAAGTAATAAAGACTGTAAAGTTTTCAGATACTACTCCAAAGAAGAGCTTAAGTAAATAACATGGAATGAAGATTAAGACATGAGATTTGTTTAGCATGATTTTTTTGTTTGTTTACTGCTTTCGTTTCAAAAGGCAGATAGGTTGTGTTACTTTATAAATATGTTGGACTGAACAATAATGCACAATTACGATATACTTTCCCACAGGCTGTTTGATCACTATACTAAGAATTTGATTTTACATTAATTTAAATAAAAGAAAGAACAGAAAATCTTCTGCAGGGTCAGACCTAAGTATGAATAAAAGTAGTACATGTTCTCTAACAAAAGATAAATAGGTTCTAGCTTAGGTGCATAATTCATTGCTCACTGCAATGGCACCTACCGCCCTGCAAATATTAGTGAAGCTCTTTTTCACAATCCTCGCAAGATTAGGTTATACTATTATTTTCATGTAAGGAAGCGGAGAACAAAGACAGACTGAGACTAATTCTGGGTGCCTATCTTGACACTTCTCAATGTCAAGTAT
This sequence comes from Cariama cristata, assembly GCF_000690535.1. Taxonomy (NCBI): domain Eukaryota; kingdom Metazoa; phylum Chordata; class Aves; order Cariamiformes; family Cariamidae; genus Cariama; species Cariama cristata. The sequence continues at coordinate 58,644 of NW_009612641.1, forward strand.
ACTTAGCAGTTTTACTGCACACATTTAAAGCACCGTTCCCATTATATCTTATTGCAGCGGTGAACACTTTATACAGCTTTGAGTCTGGTCACAGGTGCCTTAGTTTGGGTATTAAGAAAATTAGTAACACACGATTAGTGACTAAATGACACTGTGTCAGTTTATGTGATTTGCTTGGCATCTCGTAGCAACTCCAGTGGCAGAGGCAGAGAGAGAATTCAGAGATGGCATTGAGCCTCACAGCCACCCAACATCCTACACCAAGCATCTTCCACCTTTGGGAATTAATAAGGTAGGGACTGCTCAGACAACAGGCGTATTCACAGCACACTGGTGCTGTCCCGATGCAGCGCGGTTCCCTGTGTGTCTAAATGAGAAAAAATTTCGGAAAAGTGTTATGAGGGATCACATTAGTAATGACACTGTCATAATACCTACGAATATAAAAAAGTTCACGCGGACAACCTAAATTCGGGG
>NW_009612641.1:59140-65982 GCF_000690535.1 Cariama cristata
ATCTTTGCACCTATGTTTGCAAACATTGGCAATCTTCCATCAGAAGTTCTGGCTACTTTAAAAAAAAAAAATTCCAAACCTTTCATTTCTCTCTCAAATGGAACCAGATTGACCCTCTCCTTCCTACCACAAGTTTGAGTAACTAGGTTTGCACCTTCAGCCCTACAACCCAGAACTCCCCTTTGACATTTATAGGGCACTGTTGTTCTTATACCACACAGCCAATGATGGAGGAGGCCAGACACACTTTTTCTATAAATTATTTTTACTTTTGTTGTTAGAGATCCTAAACGAAATCGCTGCAATGTATATTTTCTCATTCTTTTCTAAAGTGAGTAAAAATGAGAGTTGTTTCCCCTGGTTTTCTTTCCAGAAGTCCTGGGCTATTTTCATTAGAACTTTAAATAAAGACAATACAATAGCCATACTCATACACCACCACAGAAAAATCATCCTGAAGAACTGATTTAAAAATATTAGTAACCTAATTGAAGTTCTTAGAATGACCTTGGCAGCATTATCAGATAAAACACTAAAATATTCCTGAAAATTGTATGGTAAATTCCATGTATTTAAGTGATCAATAGTCTAGGTCCCTATAGTTAGTCAAAAGAATTTGCTGTACAAAAAAGGTACTTTCACAAATAATTTGCACATATTGCAACATTTTCTGTAGTCTCCCTCAATATTTCAGCAGTTGTTACATAAAATACACATAATAGAAATTCAAAAATATTTGTAATACCAGGTTACCAGAACAGATGAATGTGATTGCAAAAATGAGAGCTGTTTGCCATAGTGAGAGACAGTTGTGATATTTGCTAAGAAACGTGCAACAGATTTAGAACAAATCACATCTAACTAAAGGCAGGTTATTAACTACTGTGCATGAGAAAAACCTTACTGTCTACAGCAGGTAAAAATTATTCATCAACAAGAAAGTTAAAAGGAGTTTTTCTCATCTTATTACTTCAGAGTGTTTCAAAAAAATAGGAATTAGTAACTATATACAAGGTATAATGGGTAAATTCTGACAAGTACAAACTGTAAATAGCAATGAGCATCTCTAATTTCTGGTGAATAGTATATTCACTAAAAATGTTTCCACTGTACCAAAGACTAGTGATAATTTCAGCACATAATAAACAGAAGAAGGAGTTCAGAAAAAGAAGAACTGTTCTATTTTGACATTTTAAAATCACGACTCTTCTTCTTTTCTTTTTTTCATTGAAACTGAAGTATGTGGAAAAAAAGAAAAGGATGAAAGGGAGGAAGAACGGTAACAAAAAACCTGCAACCATTTTTTCACATTCTGTGAAATATTTCAGGTCAAACTGAAGGCTTTGTTCAGACCTGCTTTGCAGGTAGGAGGAATATGGAATACGTTCAACATTTTGACCATGGAAATAAAAAGTAAAAATCCATTATTTACACATGTCTAATTGCAAAGACTGCTGTCCAACCTCCCTCTGCAGGAATTCACTAAAGGTGAAGACCAGAGGGAACCACACTGTTTTCCCTCTGGCACTAGAGGGAAACCACGAGCCTGCCAACCTGCTTCCCCAGGGAATTAAGGAAGCTGACAACCTGGCAGAAATCAGGATGTTACAGTAAGAGGCTTGCAAGCCTGAAGTGTGTCACACACCAGAGCCCACCTCTTACTTTAGAATTAAATATGCACTTCTACATTTGAAGCCTGCTCTTGAAGGCATTATTCTCCACACCACCTTCTATTTTATGTGCGCATCCCCTTTGAACCATTCATTCTTACAGTGGTGTTATCTTTTCAGGGGAGTGTGACCTGGCTTGATATCAAGACTTATTTTTATACTTTTATTTATTGTAACAGTAGAGTTTGCTGATCACAATAATCCCATGTAATAGTCTGCATTCATTCTGCAAGGCATCTTTTCTTTAAATGTTTAGCTATCTTTTCTATGTTTTAAGACCACTCCAATTGCCATCACTGCCTTCCCTTACGCCCTGGGGGGATCACAGCTCACCAGATGAGAAATACTGCTCCAAGGGCATAAAGTGCACCTCTGTTTTAGCAAGGGAAGGCTTGTGAGAGCAGATGGCTCATTGGGCTGTAACAGCCTCACACAACACCCGCTGACTTCAACTGAATGACTCCTGTTAACTACGGGGGCTTTAAATCAGAGGAGACATGACTGATCCAGCCCCTGGGCTAGGGACACTTCTGCCAAGGCAGCCTTCATCAACAGCATCTGCCATGTCTACAGTCCATGTTTTAGATCACCACTCGATTAGTCCTTGTTAGGCTGTGCACAGGAAAAAAAAGGAAAAAGTAGTCCTTTAAATGGCAGTACTTTTGTTATGATCACTGATAGTTCAGATCATGAGAAGTAGGGCCACCAACTGGATCTTACGTTTATATCCCACGTGCTATAAGGAAAATAGCTCTCTGCATCTTGAAAACATCCTGACACAGAATTTACACAGTAGTAACCATTGCTGTATCTCTGCCACAGCATCATGTGGAACAAGGCCAGCTTTGTTGCTGACAAAGGGAGAAGACGCATGTATAATCCCAGCCCTTGGTTCACAGCACCCAATACCACGGACATTGCCACACACGTGGCTACACAAAACCTCTCCCGAAGGTACCCGCATCCCTGGAGAGCCTCTGCCCAGGCCTTTGATGCTGTCACATCACATAGGCCTGTGGGACCACAAGAGACCAGGATCTCTCTTTCCTTTAGCTTGGCACTATTACAGCATCTTTGCAAGCCAACATGGTTAACGTTCCAAGGATGGCATCTACCTATTTTGCTACTGTCTAGATTTCCTTCCCTCTTTTTTGTATCTTTGGTCCATTTTGCTACATGTACTTAAGCTTGAACAGACTGGGAGCAAATGGGGGCATGGAAATTGAGCGAAAAGTCTGATGACAACCTTAAATCTTCTTGTTTTCTCAAGCAAGCATGGATTAGGTAACCTTGTATCAACACAGGACTCCACAATTAAGGATGGTTTCCCCTCCCATCTACTTCAAGTAGAATTAAAAGTAACTTTGTCAGGTGTTTTAAAGCAGCTCAGAGTGCTTTCCCATTATGAAACAGATGTTTGTGCACATCAACTGGCATCAGCAATGCCACCCAGGGAATATTGCTTGTTCTTTAATCCCTTCCTCAAAGCCAGCAGACTCCACATAAAGCACTGTTCTTAGGAGGCCCCTCCAAACTAGCTCCAGTCCTCTGTGTGACGATACCCACAGGCTCAGCCCAGCACGGGTACATCTCGGATCTCACTCACGATGATTTAAAAATCTCAGTTCAGAAAGCACTTATGCGTATGTTTAGTTTTAAATATGTGCTTAACCTCAAACATGCATTTACATGTTTCAGAAGGCCCTAACATTTCAACAGAGCAGTCACTTAGAAATTTTATAAAAGGAGGGAAAAAGTCTTACGCTCTTTATTTCAGGATCTACAACACTTCTGCAAGCGACACCCTCAGCTGAAAAACACATGCATTGCCTCTGTATCTAAAAGCTTCAATTTACTTGATAATCTGAGATCTCTTTTATCATTATTTTGCTCACTGACTATTTAAGGCACAGATATTGCTTTTATTATTGTTACAGAGATAAATATGTGTTCACATTACACATTTAATATAGTAGACAGATGTCTGGACACAACAGTCTTGGCTGCGACTTCCCTAGGTCACTTCTGCAAACAAGGCATTGCATCACAAATGAGTTTTTAAATCTGACAAATTTAAAAGAAAGAACACTTCACTACATACACAAACAAGCTACAAGCCAAGTTCCACTAAGAATGTGTACCAGTTATTTCACACGTGCATAACTTTGCAAGTTTTCTGTGTTCAAATGCAATAGATTTTACAACACTGATGACTGAGGGAGAGAAAGGGATAGGCAGTTGTAGTGAAATATCAATTCTGTTGTGGTGAACATAGTTAAACTTGATAATGGGAAGAAATGACAGAAAAATGCCTTGTTTCAACCTCCTACTCATTATTCATCATGGACAATACCCAAAAGAGACTGTATGGTAACGATTTGTGCTTAGTGAATACCAAAAGGCCAGCCCATCTTTATAAGGAGATGACTTTCCTCCCAACTGAGCAGCCACACGCAGCACTGCACTGAGCCTTTCTGGGACATAATTATACCCAAAAATGCTTCAATAAAAAAAAACTTTCCTAAATTTAAAGTTAGCTGGAAACAGCAAGAGTTCAATGACCTAGTACTTTCTGAGGAAACACCGTTCTGCTGGAAATTGGGTGGAACTTTTTAAAGTAAACAAACATCATCTTTGCATTCTCATTCAAGACAGCTTTAACTGCTTTAATAAACAAGTTAAAATAAGCAAAGTCACCACTAAAAAATAAAATTTATATGAAAGAAATGGTCATGGAAGGAGTTATACTGGTAGAGAGGTATCTCAGGAAACTAAATGCAAGCACAGGGGTGCCTGAACATGTTGCAGGGCAAGGGAAAAGAGGCTTTGAACAGACATAGCAGATGTTCCTGGATAAAAAAATCGTAGCATGACCCTGAAGGGGAAAGAAGTGAAAGAAACATGTGCCCAGTTGACAGTGGGGAAATGAGGAATATTAAGCAAAGAGATTGCCATGTATTTTCAGAGTTGTGAAGGGGTGGGGGCGATGGACACGACACAGTTTTGTAGTTTTGTGCATCTCCTTTCTAAACAAACATGACTGCACAGAGAAGCACCCCATTGCCTCACCAATTTCTCATCTGAACAAAACCAAATCCAAGTGTTTGCTGACTGCTCCAGCCAAAGGTGCAACAAGCTATTCCACCAGGAGGCAAAACTGCCATGCAGACACACTACATGTCTAACTTGAGAAGAGATCATAAAATACTTCAGAAAGTTAATGAGCTGCACTCGCATATAAACCCAACCAATGATCAGCTGGCATAAAATAAAATACTGGCTATGTCACCGACCACAGTGCCATTAAGATTAATTTAGACCACTCAGAGTCTGTATCATCCTGTTGAAATGGCTCAGGGACAGAAAGTGAACACGGTAACAACTAATGTACAGCAAATGTAATTAAGGACACCATTTCGTAGCCATTTCAGCCAACCAAGACTGCCACAATCCCACCATCACATACTCATTCAGCCTCAACTCTTCTGTTACACCAGCACCCGAGTTCATCTTGTCTCACAGCAAGCGGTCAACCAGATGACTTGGCTAACTATGCCAACCGGGTGGCTAGTGTCCAGGCAGCCCAGCTTCCTCACCTGCCCACCCATCAGGTGGGTGCTAGAGCCAGTAGGAGAAAGCGTTTGGGGAGAGAAGAGAGGACCATGACATACTGGATTCAGATAAATGAGTTATTACAGAACTTCCAACCTAGGAGGAAAAAATCTTGCTACTGTGAGGAATTCAGTGTCTAAATTGCTGAGATTCCCAGTGGTTAAAGCTCCTTCCAGTTCTTTGTAGAAGATGAAAAATCAGCACAGCTTTAAGAAACAAAGCACTAAGATTTACATTATTTACCTATTACACATAAAAACTCTGTATCACACCACCAGTGGTAAGATGACACGAGAATGGCTTTTTCCTCCAGGAAAAATCTGTAGTAGATGTGACCCAAGGGTTAACACCAGTTTCCATTTCCTTTAGTCAGACTGGGATTGGATTGACATTTAAAAGAATTCTCTTATTCAGAGTATTTTTCATTGACTATTTTATAGTCAAAGCATTCACATCACACATCATTCATAAATAATATTTCACCTATTCTTGGATGAAAAACAGAGCTACAGAAGTACACAAGTTTAAAGAAAATGCTAACAAGTGACCTACAACATTCAGCAGCCCTACAGCACGACCGATCTGACCTGGCTAGAGACTGCTCTGTCACAAGCACACAAATGCTACCTTAGCGCGATTCCATTTGAAATGATAATCTGCAACCATTATAACTGCTGATTTATATTTTGGTATTGTCTAGAGGCTGTCAATGTGACAACAAGGTTCCTCTGTGCTCAGACGGCTACATAAACAGGAGCAAGAGTTGACTTACTCTCAGATCTTTCTGTCAAGAGAGACAGCCAACACATAGGGGAAATGAACTGTTATTATCTTCATTTTAAAAATGAAGGATGCAGAAAGATGGTCTTAATATCAGTAAGAAAATCCAAAAAAGAGTGGGAAATAGAACTTGAATTTCCTCATCGCCCCAAAGTGATAAATCATCTTTTCATCATAAATCATCAAATTACTATTCCTAAAACACATTTTCTCAAAAACAGCACCTTTTCCATTACAAATTTTAAAAAAATTTTAAAAGCGCTCTGTTTTCAGGTTCCTCAGTCACAATATGCTTTTCAAAAAACAGACCTAAACTATATCCCAAATTGTAGACCTGTATCCCTGAAATTGCACAACTTCAGACAACATTCTGAAAACTGAAGTTCCCCATGTTCACTCATGTCTAAGGTAACCATCCCAATCCCATAATAACATCTTTTGTCAAGAGGCTACCATGCTGAGACTAAGGGAAAGGCTATTTTATTATTCACTTAAAAGTAATTACTTTAAGAGATTTCAACAAAGTGGCCCCCTACAAAATAGCTACTAAGTAAAGTGATGTACTTGTCCAGAGCATAACAAAAAACGTGGCAGGAGATAGAGACAGACTGTACATGACAATCCAGCAAGGATGATTGCAAGGGCATGTCAGTACTTTCATGTTCACATAAATTTAGCACAACCACAAAGGAAACCATAGTCTGATAGATACCTATTTCACCTTACTCATTATATGTTTGCAGTAATCTTGATTGATACTGGGGGGGGGGGGGGGTCTGG
>NW_009612641.1:66013-92815 GCF_000690535.1 Cariama cristata
AAGAGACAGCACTGATGACAAAATACAGTCCCAAGAAAAGCAAAGCAGAAGCACAGTTCATCTGTGAGCTCAAATGCATTTACTCAACACATAGCTTTTAACAGCAGCGAGAAGCAAAAGGAACACAGGAAAGTACCTTGTGAGCTACATATACGCTTAATAGAAAAACTGTTTGCGAGGTGAACAGATCAGTACTGTAAGGTGCTGAGTTCTAAAGTACCCTTTAAAACTTGCTGGCACCAAGGAAATTCAGCACTTTGTAGACAAGTCTGCATTGCACTGGATTGAGCCCACAATACTTTTTGAAAAACTGTACCTAGCCCTTAGGAGGGAGAAAAACATGCACGTGGGAAATTTTGTGCTCTGACTCGTATACAATCCATAACAAAACCAAAAATGGGTTACATCAATAAAAGCAGCAACCATATTAACAGTGAGAGATCCTTCAGGCTAAAAACCTACCAGAGCAAAGAGACAAACAATTTGGCCAGTAAAAGCAAAATCCGTAAACTATGAACTAGAGAAACAAGGAATCAAGTTTTTTTGTATGCACACACACTAAAATCCACTAAAAAAAACTTCATTAAAAGCTCTGTTTCTGACTCTCAACTATTATTTTAGATGTTTTTTAAAACCCTCAAAACCCAAAGAACAATATAAAAATAAAACAAAAAAGCTAAACTTGCTAATAGTATCCGAACACTTTTGCACAATTAGCCTCTGACAAAACAATGGGCAGAATGAGCACTTCAGCAAGAGAAGATAAATTAGGGAAGAGGCAGTTATCTATCAATAACGTCTCCAACCCATAGCTGGAAGGATTCCACCCCGCTTCTGAGCCCCCTATCTCAGTGTAAAACATGACAATTAGAAGAGGGAAAAAAAAAATTCCGAAGGCAAACTACAATTATAAATAGAGAAAGCAAAATGGAAGGGCTGAACAATTAGAACATTATTCCTATCTCAGGACTCCCATCTGAGAAAGATCAAGGCCACAACCAGGGATCAAAGTGATTAATCACCTAACCCGCAGCCAGCAGACACACAGATGAGAAGCGGCAGATCATACAAACACAAAGAATCTGAACTGGCAAACAGAGGCTTTTTGCACCTTAAGACAGAAGAAACTGCAAAATTCAAGTGCTCTGACATATACATACTTAGACGAATGTGATAAACAAGAGTCTGAGGCATGCTGGTTTTAATCTACAGAGCACACGTTAATATAACATGTGAATCATTTAAATTAAAATAAAATACTATAAAATATTTAACTGCAGGGTTATTAATAAAATCTTTTCCAATATATGAAATGCTTAGATGTTTATGATTATGAAAAATTACTTTTGCACATTTAATTATTCAAATTACATTCCTCATCTTAAAACTTCCACTACTCAAGATATATTTCCTATTAGGAAGATGCGAGTTAATCAGCAATGTCCTCTGCACGCCTATGGAAAAGGCTGATTTGCTGACACCTTCTGATCAGCCACAGCTCAAACACCACATCTGGTTGACATCTGGACAACTAGCCAGTCAGCTAACCAGCTGAGATTAAACTAGGCCTGGATGACTATCACAGAGGTTTCCCAAATCAAAACAATTTGGTGGGAGCTGACCTCTTCATTCATACCGATGCGCTGGTTAGCACTAGATTAAAACAGCTTGTTTAGAACAGGATCATGCCTAAGAAGAAACACGATTAAAACTCTTCCTTATAAAAAAGTGGAGGCAATTCCCTCCCCGGGAAGCTAACTAGCACAAATCAACAATGGGGTCCAACAGATTATGGGAAGATGGAAAAAAAAGAGAAATATTTCTGAAACTTGGTTTCCAAACCTTTAGATGCTGCAACATGGTGGTCATACCACAGGCAAAACTGAACTCACACTAAAGGTTTAAGTCTTAAATAGCCTGTCAATTAGGGAAATAGAAAGACAAAAGCATTTTTGCCACAATCATTTCTTTATTTCCTAGTACAGTAAAACAGACTGCACAGATATGTTCCTTTCCTGACAGTGGAGCAGACCACCATTGTTTAAACAGTCTTTCTTTCTATTTCCCTAGCTGATGAGGAAAGCTATTCCCCTGCTTAGCTTCCAGCTGACATTCACATCAATATAACAGCTTCATTAGTCTCTCTCTTTTTAACACTTTCTTACAGTCTAAGACAGCATTCCCTCCCATGAGACATACCCTGACTGCACAGTGCAAGGTAAACCTTTAAAATGGCAGGCTCTATTTGCTCTCACCATGTTTGTACCCACAGCATAAACCGTGTCTACAACCAGGGGATGTGCAGATTAACAAACATTAAGAACAATTACTAGGGGCAAGATCAACAGTGTATGGGCAGCAAGAGCGTTTGTGCATTTCAGCAAGTCCTGACATGAACAAATGCAAAATCTTTTGGAAGCTTCCTTGGGATATAAACACTGGAAAGGATCAAGCAGGGACTTTGTAAGGAAGCTTTCCCTAGGTTCAGCATATCAGAACAAGACCTCAAGTATCCTTTTTCCCCAAGTTTCTGATGCTTGACTCTATCATTAGCAGGACAACGGAAGAGAATGACAAACATCTGATCCTGTCCCGCAGTTTGTGTACTCTATTTGCAACAAAGCATCAGTGAGGAGTGGGATCCTTGTGCTTGAAAATTTGACTTCTGCAAGAGGCAAACTGTCACTAACGCCACGGGGGTGCAGGAAGATTATTAAAAACAGAATGGGACTGACGGAGCTAGACTGAGAAAGTATAAACTTGTAACAAGTTGAGAGTCTTAAGATCAGCCTATGAAGTGAAGGAAATTGCTACCAGAAGCTTCTAAGAAAAATATTTGTATAAATATCACTGACTAATATTCTGCTGCCAGTTTTGCCTAAAGCCCTCAGGTAGCTTGTTGCTACTGCCTCTAAAATATCTACTACACTTTTCCCATGAGGGTCTTCAAAGCAGCTGTTTCCTATTAGGCAGAGCAAAGGGGTGGGGGAAAAAAACCACACACTATGAGGGAACAAGAAAGAAATCCCAGCGAGCAGCATTGCTGCTGGATTGCATGCTCACAGCGCTGACTCTTTAAACGAAAGGCCAAAGCTTAAAATGTTCCCTGGTTCAAGGACCAGTCAATCCCATCACCAGCACCCCAAAGGACGAAGCGTACGAGAGACAGTCAGCCTCCAGCTGCTGTACCCCAGGGACTCCCAGCCACTGCCCAGCCAGCTGCTGTTCCCAACTGCCTCTGTGCATTACACTTACAAATCCAACCAGGCCTTGTGACTGTTACAGCTGCATTTGATCATTGTCCAGCTTGTTCATGGGGAAAAAAAAAAGGTTAGTAGCCACAGATTACATTAAACACTTACTAGAGCACTTCACCTCTGTTCTTCTTTCTAACAAAATGAAAGAGCCTCATTACTTGCCAAAAAAAACCCCAAACTAACCACAAGATCAGTGCAGGCCTGTAGACAGTGAGCTCAGTCTCAGAAAATGGTAAGCTTTTGGAGGAGAGGGCAGATGGAAACACGAGCAACCTCAGCAGCAGCCCGGACCTTGCTTGGGAGGAGAGAGCTCCTCTATGCAGCAGAGCATGGTGCAGAGGAGGCAGCAGGCGCGTCAGCATCGCTGCGCGTTACAATCCAGCATCACTCAGAGACATGTGTATGGCAGAGGCAGAGCTGTGTCTGAGCTAATAAGCCTTGACTTGCAGCACAGTAAATGACCTGGGACACAATGCTCTGCTGACATTGCTATCCCACTCTCCGTTCCAGAGGCAGCTAAATCAGTGCCAATTAAGGGATCACCATGCTGTACTTGCGCTGTACTCCACTGAGGATTACTCATCTCTCCCTAAAAAGAACAGATGTGTTTCATTCATTTTACGCCAACACAAGAACGGGGTCAAATATGAGCTGTGCGATAGCTATAAGTCAGCTGAACAGCCATCATTCTCCGCATTTCTTCTCCACCGTTTTCTGTATCCGGACACCATACCACAGACCCTTAAGCAGCAGCAAAGGCCGCTCCATTGGTGTTCCCTGACTCAAGTTTCACTGAAGCACTTGCACACTCTGCAAAGCACACTCACAGAGGACCCTGAGAAATCACTCTTTGAATGCCGATTTTTACTTTGTTATTACTGCCGAGATGGCTACGGCTTTTTCAGACTTTTGAGCAATAGGCGTTCTGAAAGCTCTAGGGTAGCACTGAATGGAAAAAAAGCAGTTTAACAGGTTGTGGCCTTTAAGCTCATAAAAATTGAAGCATCTTCATCACATGCTAGAAAGAGCAGGTATTTTGGAACAAACTCCAAATCCTAGGTCACTGAGGGCTCAGGCATTACAGAAATAGATCAAGTTACTAGGTAGCTCACATAAGCAAGCCAGTAGGCACAGCAAGGAAAAGATCTGATAGCACTTCACTCTTTTGGTCCTGCAGCTTAAAAAGAAAATGGAGCCAAGAAAGTAAATACGAGATTAAGGGTTTGTCTACACTGAATGCTGCAATGTTTGAAGAGTTGATCTGCGATGCGTTCACTCCCACGTTACACAGCATGATCACAACTATATAGTCTCTCCACTTAAATTAGTGATGTCTCTACACTTGATCTTAGTGGGTATGTTACCCATCCCTGCTAGTTTATATACCGGTGGCTTTCCCAGCTGTACATTGCACTGCATTCATACGGATGTACTCATGGACTTAAAATCTGTAACAATCAATATCAACACAAATATTTAGAAAGTATAGGAATGGATGGAACAATATGACCCTGTGAAAAATTCTGCCTCATTTAACTCCTGCGATGCGAGAGTTAGCAGCAACCCAAGTTCATTCCATGGACGCAAGAACAGGGCTCCCAACAGGTTTGTACATTGCAACCTAATCTGAAAAGAAAAAAGAGCTCTGGTTCAGAAGTTTCCTGTGCAGTTATGGATTCTGGGATTCATTTACTGAAAGAAAGAAGCTGGAGAGGAACCCAGAAAACTAGTGTATTTTCAGCTGTACAAGGTGTTTGGAGGCCATTTGCTGTCATCTGTGAGCCATGATAAACATCCAACAGCACATTACACTAGTATGAAATGCTATCCAGAACACTGAATTTTAACTGGGAGGGAAGGGATTTTATTATTGCTATTATTATGATTATTATATTATTATATTGCAAATAGGTACTGTGGAGCCACAGCATCCATGATTACAGAGTCTGTGATTCCACAGCCAGCTATTCGAAAAGAAAATTCCAGCTTGCAAACAGTTTGCAGGTGTTCAAAACTACATTCATTAAAAATACATTGTCAGATCCAATCCGGAACAAAATGCAAGTTTGCAGAAGTCTTTCAAAGTTATTGTGGACTCCTTTTTGTGTTTTGATTCCAGTACAGGCACATTCTAAAATGAATTATGTTTCCATTGCGCATTTCCCACAAACAGTGCAGCACTGTGCCAATGCGGAATAATTTGAAACATTATTTGAAAATAACACAGAAAAGGTACTTTTATTATTTCTTTTGATAAAATGAAATTTATAAGTTCGCTAAAATTATTTTTTATATTACTTTCAATTACAGTATAACTTGGTCATAAAAATACTACCACTATAGCCTATAAACCTCTCTGGTAACTCTGCTTTCTATACGTGGGGGTTCAGCTGCCTGCACACCAAGGTTCAGCTCTGGTACCACCTAGCTGTCAATTACTGAAGAAGAGCTATGAGAAAGTCTGGAGGCAGATAACAACATGGAAGTTACAGAGGTTAACATTATCAAGACAACATCATTGCTAGCTCAGGGATTCAAGAACAAAATCAACACAAAGGTACAAAACCATAGAGAAAGGTTAGCTGGCCCCACTGGAAACCATCACCATCATCAGTGTCATCAGCGCTGGTGGAAGCTGACAGTTCAGCAACACTGAGGTCTATTGGAAGGAGCCGCACAGGACAATCCTCCCTCCCCAGACAATGCCTGCCAGGCCAGCAAAGATTGTGAGCTATGGTGAGGACACTAACACTGAGCCTAGTAACTTATTAACTCCTAGCTATCTTTTGTGTATGTCAAACAAATAATTGGTTTACACTTTTAAGGTGAGTGTATCCTGCTTGCCGAATCGTTTTATACCCAGCCCAAACAAACCAAAGAGGGATTGTAACAGGCCTTACCTTGGCAACAACAAAATTCCATTATTGGCAAAGCCAACAACCGAACAGACACTAAACATGTAAGTCACACTCATTCTTACGACTTTACAGAATCAGGATGTCTATTTCCCCTGCAATCAACTAATAACAAAGTCATTTTTCTTTATATGAATACAAGGAGAAAATACAAAAAGGCATGTATTTTACTTAAAACACTGTCTGGGGTTAGCCATATTGGGCAATTGTGCATTGCCAAGCACTGATTTGATTTTCATTATACTGCACTGACGGCAAAGTCATTTATCTTTTTTCAGCTCCCAGTCTCCTTTTATCTTTTTCTTATGCTTCTGTATTTTTCCTCTATCCTGCAGCGTTGCTGAATGCTGATGAGCAGAAAATGGCACAAAACCACAGACAGACTCTTTCAGATTAAAAGTTCAGGTGCGGAAGGTACAACTTTTTTCCATTTTGGAGTTCCCAAAGAAGCTGTATACTTGGTATTGTCCAGCTATATAAAGATAGGTTAAATACTTCACTAGCTGTCCTCTAGAATAGACAGACTTTCAAACAATGACAAGATGTTTCTTTCATGTTCTAATGTGCTCTCCACTAAGAAGAGAAATTATCTTCCTGTCACTGCAGCCTTGGATGTTTTAACAAAAAAATAAAGTGACCAATGCAATAACAGTTTTCCACATATCAGAACCACAATTTTTACAAATTTTTTTTTTTTGCATTCAACTTGTTAACATTTGTAGATTAGTAGGATTCCATAAAGATCAGGAAAACTAGAAATATAAAGAAGAAAAAATCTTCTCAGTCTTCTAGTACTTAGCCTTTAAGTGTGTTAGCACCTTAGCAGCGATCTGCAAACAACTGACTTTTTCATTTCACCAGCTGAACATGCCTTTCTTAGTTTGTTAGTATTGAATCAAGATTGCCTTAACCCTGTTTCCTACCAAAACAAAACCAAAGTATTTAATATCATGACAGACAATATATTCCTCTTGAAATAAAGCAGAATGTTTAATTTCCTGAGATTTGTTCAAAAACTAAATGTAACAGAATTATAGTCAAAACACTACTGCTTATGATTAGAGTGATGCTTCACAAAGCAGACACCTGAGATGTCTCTCAGGTCCTAAAGGTCTCTATGATGTACCTGTCTGCATACAAGATGGTATCTGTACCTCCACTGTCAGTCCAGGGAGGTCTGTTCAATTGAGTTAATAGAACCTAAAGAGTGATTCAGAATATTCCAGAACAGATACACCTACTACATCAGGTCATCTGACACTAAAACGCACTGAAAGTGCCGAGGATGTTGGTCAGCTTCAGCATCGCAATTGCTTATGTTACTAGACTTCTCACACGACAGTGACCTGAATCATAATTACCTACGGCTTCTAGCAACAACCTTTATATTCTCTATTCACCCATTTAGGTGTGTATATTATCACATTGTCAGAATATTTTTCATCAAGACCTTTCAGCAAAGTTCCATCAAAATTTCCTGCCACAAAACAGAACATGCAACTGCCATTTTCTTGCTGGTCGTGAACTCCTCTGCCACACCACAGAAATAAGCAATATGGAATGTGTCCAGAACTGACATGGACATATAAGCAAAAAAGTATGCAGCCTGTACAGAATTGTTCAGAATAGTCATATGTACAAAATGCTGCAGGTAAGTCCCATGACACCAAGCACCCGGTCGGTAAAACAGCAGATGAAATCCAACATCAGTCAGTGCAAAGAACTGCAAATAAAAATAATAACCATAACTATTCATACACAGTAATAGAGTCCAAATTAGCTATAGCTCAGGGAAGCATACTTGGAGTACCTGTGGACAGCTCTCTGAAAACATCAGCTCCATGCTCAGCAGATATTCAATAGGCAAACACAATGTTACAACTGATTAAGGAAAGAATAAAAACCAAAACATTATTATGCCACAGAACAAACTCAACCATATAAACTCCGAGCACTGCAGGCAGTTGTGGCACCACCCTCCTCTTTCACTCAGTGTTTCAGAACAGGCACTGTAGAACTTAAAAGGAACAGAGAAAGGTGATAAGAATAAGAAGAGATGGAAAGTGAATCCCATACAACAGGAGATTAAGTACTTCTGACTTCTGAAAAATGACAGCTAAACCATCTATAAATTCAGGGCTGGTACACAAGAAGTGAATGAAGAACAACCAGTCACTGATCATTACAGCAAAAGAAGAGGACAGCCAATGAAAGTGTGGAATAAATGCATTTAAGTAAACGAGACACGTAAGTAAAATCCAGATCTTGTTGCCACCAATTGTCATGGAGAGCAAAGTCATCAGCTTGCAACACGGGTAACGTGCGTTCACAGAGCGCAGGTCCTTTGGCAGCTATTAAACCAGCAGCCCATGTATAACTCCAGGTCAGGGTGACGGATAGCTGGAATCTAGGAGTAATACTCCACTGGTTGTCATCTCTAAACTGGTCTCCATATAGGACATGGTAAAATCTTTTCCTCTGTGGCTGTTCTTACAATAAACATGTTTTTTTTGAAAAGACTGAAAAAAAAAAATATTTCAGTGTAATTTAACACATGACTTGAAGGCCAGCTCTGGCTGTGAGCCCTTGCACAGTGCCTCTTCCTAGTGAGTAACACTGGGGTTTTTTTCTCCAACTACCGCGACCAACACAGCTAGACTCCAGGAAATAACTGATAATGGGTTCCTGATAATCAGGAAGGTGAGGTACCAGCAGAGAAACAGTAAAAACATCTCACTCTTCTGACGGGTCTCACTTGTAATTCACATATGCCAAGCACCTGGCGTTAACTTCTTCACCTGAGCAATAATGACAGCAGCTTCGATGTGAGTGACACCTCCATGAGACAGAGTGGCAAAATACTTTCATAGACAGTTTTATATTGTTCTTATTGCACAGTTACCATGACATATCACTAAAAAGGATAGTCACGTATTTCCTCCTCCTCCTCTCAAGTTAGATCCATGGACGACCCACACATTAGGTGATACGGTTTGGTCAAAAGATTATTAAATTTTCCCTTTGGATTATTGCAGTGAACAGGCTCACTGTTTAGCCACAGATCACTAGATGTGACACAAATTATACAGCAAAACTGTGCAGGTGAGGGTGGGGGGGAACAACTCTGTTCAGTAGCAGCCCTCAGCTACACTGCACTACATACAACGCTAAACTGCAACCTATGGTTCAGCAACATTATTTGAATTTGGTCTGCTGAATGAAAAACACAGACATCCCTGGACCCAGAAGACAGCAAGTTGGAAGTGACTAGATGCCACAAAGCAGCCACTGAAGAGGAAAGAAAATAATATGAAAATCTGTGGTTAATGGTTGGTAGGTACAGGAGAGCTTGTCCAAGTTCAGGTGACAGAGCTCAAGAAAAATGGAAAAGTACTTCAACTTGTAAATGTTTATTGTAACTGTTACAGTAGTTCAATTTCATGAAAACACCCCAGCATCAGTAAATCTCCTCTGCATTTGACAGAAAGCATCTTTCAGAGCAGATAGATTCTGCAGGGAAATCAGGTTTGTCCTTTTCTGGACTTCCTCATGTAGGTACTGCAAGGTATCATTGTACTGGTGAGTTCAATTAGGGAACAGACTGTATAATTACAAGTATTTACATACTTTAAATGCTGCTAAAGTACATACATACGTACAAAACAGTACTCAGGATATTTCTTCTTAGCCATCAAACCCTGAATAACGGAACTATGAAACCAGGCAACTCTACACTACCAGCTGCATTATGATTCACTGATCCTTTTTATCCTCACAGTACTTCATGGTAGTATAATCATTCCTAGTCATGTGTGACTCATCAAAGTATTCTGTAGTAAAGACAAACGTTATAATATGCCCTATTGTAACAATGCAAATTACAAATCTTCATTTCCATACCTAAATTATGCTTTCGCTGAACTTTTTCTGCTGCTCAAGCAGCTCTCACATACAAGCCAGTTAGGCATTTCAAAGTTATTTCACAGCAAGGAGTCCCAAGCTTTCTGAGAGGTGGCCTTCTCCAAGCCCTATCACCTTCTCAAGCCTCTTCATGCTTTCCATATCACTGTTTTGAAAAGGTTTGCACTAGGTTCTTAACTTTAAGCTACCATCATATCTCCTCCATATCTCTCGCATGTTTCCTGTGGCCATAAGTTAATATAACTTGACTTGGCAGACAAATTATACAATACTTGCCACGGCAACTCTGAATGATCGGTCCTCTGTGGATCATCACAAGCCAAGTGATACAGAGACACAAGGAAAAGTTTCAAACTTTCTTTTTCTACACCAAGATATCATACTCCCAGTGAATTCATCTTTCAATCTTGGGGCCTATTAACTTTAATATACTGATCCCTGTCCACAACAGATGTAATATTTTTCAGTAGAAAACTTAAAAGTCTACTCTATTTCTTAATCCTCTGCATATTAAAACTCTTTTAGAAGCGATCAGAGTCAATAGGCGACTGCAATGTAATTTTAGAACTGCTCATATTAACTGCCTAAATTTCCAGTTCAGACCAAATGGGCTTGGCTCAAGAATAAACATTAAACAGCTCCAAGGAAAGGAAAGTATAACCTCGTGTTTTGGATTTTTTTTTTAACTAAACACAAAAATGAAACACCACTCCACATTTCGTGGGTAAAACAGTAGATGACAATAAAGCATACTAAGAATCACAGTCCCATGGAGAATCCTAACTAAACCTCAAACTAAGGAAGGTCTCAGGTGCCAGAAGAAAACCCTGCTACATACTCCTTCAAATGATTCGAAAGGAATAGAGAAGAAATAATATAAATTCCTTTCGCAACAGAAACTAGAATAGCAAGAGTTTTTAAATTCAAGCACCACGGCAAAAATACACTTTACATGCATCAGACGCACACTCTCTGTGCAGGGAGATGGGCAAATATTGCCATGAATACAACTTGGGCATGGGATGATAGGAGGCTTCCAAATAAGGGCAGAATGCTACTAGTACCTTTGCTGGTGCTTAACAAAGAAAGGTGATATAGTGAAAGTACTGTAGACTGAAATATATGAGATGTACCCTGTGGTCACTCTGTTCTTTTACTCTGTAACTGCATATTCAATACATTTTAAACATATGGAGTTGCTAAGGAATAAAAAAAAAAAGTTAATGAAGATAAGAAAACCAAGTTTGGGCATCACTCCCTTTCCATCACCTGAATCTAGTTAGCAGAACTTCAGTAAGATGAGAAGAATTATTACTTCAGTCTCAGGGGGCGGGGGAGCTTATGTCTTCTCTGATGTAGTGGTAGCCAAAAATATTAGTATTGATTTTATGAATACATACGCATTCATACATATGACTTTAAATGAAGCAGTACATGTCATCACTCATTGACATTCCCACATGCAGATTTGGGCTTCTATCTGAATTACTCAGGTCAGACAAAAAAAACTATCAAACATTCTCACCAGGTATAAATCAATCTCCCTTTTTTCCCCACGGCATTTAAAAGGTAACAATGAACTTACTCCAAAACGACATTATCAAATTTTAAACATATAGGAACACTTTTCAGTAAAACAAAACACAGTATGACGTACTGTTGTCCAGCCACGGACTGCGATTTAATTACCTGGAGGACTTGAAAACTACAAGAAACACATATGTGGTATGTGAATGATTCAGTAGGTACACTTCTTTCTTTGAAATTAATCCATGGGAATCCACTTCCCTTCTTCCTCCTCCACCTTTTATTCCCTTCTTCTTTTATCTCCTCCACCTTTTATTCACTGCTTCTTTTATCTTTATTAACTAAGGTACTGCTTGCTGTCCTGAGGATACGAACTCTTAACTGAGGTTCCAAGCTGCTGTGACTACCAGACTATCCACTGCTCTCAGGAAAGGGAAGGTGAGAGGGAAGAAAGTGTGGGTACGCCCATAGGTGCCCCCAGTGAATGCTAATAACCACCCTTATCCCTTCCTCCACTGTAGTCATTTCAAATAAATAAAGTATTAGTCTTCCCATTCTATCCCTCATTGCCACACAGCTCAACTGCATGCTGTGAAACAAAATGCATCGCTAAATATTTTTCAGGATAATCCACTGTGGGATAACTTTTTTTAATACACTTTAGGTCATTTACCCTTCAAAGAGAAACATAATCTGCTTTCAAATTATGCTGTTCCAAATAGGAAGATAACAGGCTCAGTTCTCATCTCTGGCTGTTCTTGCTATGTCTCAACAGCACGCAGCAGCCAGAAAGCTGCCAGCCAGGAGGAGCGGCAGATCTCCATGTGGTACCCTTCCATGGAACCAGGCCAATGCCGCTGGCTCTCTGCCACCCGTCCCCACCCCACTGCACAAGAGGGGTGCCGGGGACAGGGCCACATAGCAGGCTCAAGCAGTTGGGCAGCCGCGCTACGGGATGGAATAAACTCAAAAATGAGACCACCGTCTGCAAGGCAGTCGAGAGTCCCCACTCTGGCTATTCCCACAGCTGCAGAGTTTGCCCTGGCCAAACACCACCTTTGGAGAGTAGCAGGGAAGGA
Organism: Cariama cristata; assembly: GCF_000690535.1. Classification (NCBI taxonomy): domain Eukaryota; kingdom Metazoa; phylum Chordata; class Aves; order Cariamiformes; family Cariamidae; genus Cariama; species Cariama cristata. The sequence continues at coordinate 78,713 of NW_009612641.1, forward strand.
CGTGTGAAGCCAGGCGGGGCCCTGGCAAAGCATATTTATGCTATGAAGCTGTGCCCTTCTGGCATCTGATTAAAAAAAATAAAATCTTCAGAATAGGTACCTCAAGTGTGAAAGCACCCCACTGGAAGAATGAAAGAATCCTGTTAACCCTATGGACACCTTCACACAAAGAAGGAAAATAAAAAAATAAAAAAATTTAAAAAAAAAAAATCAAACAGACTAGGTCCTCTACTAGTACCAACAGGGACAAGACCACAAATCACAGAGCCTTTCTTCTACTCCAGGAAGCAAAAAATACTGGGACAAAGGCAAAAATAAGATGGCATTTGTGCAGGTTTTCCAACACAATAAAAATAAATAAATAGATAGATCAGGTAAAGGTAAGCTTAAAAGGTGAATTTTACTGACAGCTGACTGTCCAAAAAGGAGGGGTGTGACTGACAACAATTATGAAATCTCTGAAATGAGTGGTTACTTCCCTACCACTGGCTATAAAAAACTGGGAACAGACAGGCTAAATTTCCTGTTCCTGTACGAAAAACACGATTAAAACTTACCTAAACCCTGAAGGAGAGACTGGTCTATAAATAAATAAAAGTACACATCACTCTCCTCCCTCACGAATACTGTATCTGTCACTCAACTAGATGTCAACTAAGCCACCTGCCTCAGTAATCCATTCTCGCTGCACAGCGCGCAGTTACTATGGTAGGTATAAGGGATACACCGGTTTGACTGACAGATGTTCAGGCTGGTGCAGGAGTGTGTTCACCTTTACGTTGTCCTGGAGTGAGAGACCTCCTACACATTATTTAGCACTTCATTTTTGCTTTTATAGCAAGAGCATGACTCTTATGGAAACATGTTAATAGGCTCCTGCTACTTCCCTGGATGTCAGAAAGTAGAATTCATGTTGATGCCAAGGACAGAGACCTTAACGAGTAAGTTAATGGAGTCAAATATGACACCAGAACAGAAGAGGCATAAGGAGACATGAAAGAACGTAGTACAGAAAGTAGAGCACAGATCGAGTGTTCAGCCTTCACTATGAGTTATATTGTCACAGGACCTACTACTATGCATATGCTCATCAGCACATGAAAGGAAAAGGAAATAAGAGTCTCTCCTCTTCGATCCCCCTCCTTCCCCTGCTTGTAATGTGGGAAATGGGAGTAACCGCAGGGACTTCACAGTACTTTCCTCCCAGTAAACGGCACGGACAGAGTGGAAAGTACTAAGAAGTCTCAGACCTTTCTTTCTTTTCATTAGCCAGAAGAGACCCCAGATGAAGCAGCTACAGGCTGAACTGCACTTCAAGGTATGGAATTGCAATCAGGATGCTGTTCTGACAACCATCAGGCCAGGAATCACATGTGCTGCCTCCCTCTCTGCTCCCTGTTACTGCAGGCAAGCCATAAACCTACAAATTAGCCACCAATTAAAGAAACTGAATTGTGCTTTTAGACAGTCTTCTCGCTGCTACACACAAAGTTAAGTACACCACCGCCACCAGATACTTACAGGTGATCCTCCTAGCCAAAACCAAAACAAAACAATGTTTCCAAATTCAAGTCTTTCAACTCAATAATATTATTTGCAGAGTGCAGCTGGGAGTCTATGTTAATAAAACAAATATCACATTTAAATACTGCATGTACTACAAGTGCTGACAGAGAGCATTTTTTAAAAAGGTAAGCATAATACATGTACAGTGTTTTCCTAGTGCATTCGACTTGCAAATTCAACCAGAAATCAATAACAATGGATTGCAAGTTTGCAATTTATGTTCTTAACAGATTCCCTGGATATTCAATTTAGCACGGATGCTGATCACATAGCTTTTTGTTTGTAGCATATTTTGTAGCTATAGTATTTAAAAATTAATAAACTAGAAGTCATTTTCAATATACAAACGTGAAACAGAATGGGTAAACAAATACTGACGCAGTGAATCTGAAAAAGCTATCATTTCTTTGGATTACTAATGTATTATATTAGTTCCCCACTTAACTAAAACAATTCACAGTAGTAAGCACTGAACTGAGTAAAAGGTACTTGTAGAACCAGCCTTTCTGTTGTTACTACAGAGAACATTTCTTACAAGCAAAAGAAAGCACGAACACACCTATCCATGTTCATACGCATGTGTGTTTTTCAGGCTCAATGTAACTGCATACCTCCCAACACATTCTTTGTAACATGCATTTTATTTTTAACTGTTTGATGAAAGCTATTTTGGGGAAGGCAAGAGTGAGACATTTGTAATGACGACCAAAAATGAATGGGTATCACCGTATCACTATCAGAGCAGTATTCCAGGACACAGAAAGATTAAATGTTGTAAGTCTGCATCACAGTAGGCTTCAGAAATATGCCTGGTGCTTCCTGCATTAGCTGCTATCTGTTTATCAGATACACGTGTGGCCTCCCAGTGGTAAGTGATAGGCTAACAAAAGTTATTTTTCAGGTATAGGTGGGCTTAGAAAGTAGAGCTCAACTCTGAAGCTGGATTAAATTCAGGTTGCAGAGGAAGAAAACTTAATTTTAATTGAGAATTAATTCTACTTTTGATAGTTAAATCATTCTGCTGTAACCAATTTGCTCACCCACAATGAATTATCTGGTGTATAATTGCTTCAATACTGATTAATAAATAATAACTGATGGAGAGACTTTGCTGGCAGTTAATAACCAGCAGCTGAAGAGAGGGCCTAAGGAAGAGCCTCAGGCCTTTAACCCAGGTAGTCATTAACTGACAGAAAATGCCTGGTCTTTAGGTCATTACTGCTATTACATAAAAATATTAATACATTTTTCAAATACAGAATAATTTTCTAAAAGCTACAGGCTGAATTGCCCAAGAAGTGCAGAGTTATTTTAGAGAGAACTGATGGTTTTGGTTTTTTCTAGCAACGAACAAATGATGGAACCTATTGGGGAAAAAGTTATTCTGAATAGTTGTTCAACCTGATTTTTCTTTTTTTAGACTATTAATGAAAGTCAGCTCTCCAGTCTCCTCAGACTGATCACTGCATTGCAGATGAGGGAATGCCCAGCCCAGTTCTCCAGCATCTCATGGACTGCCAGAAGCACTACACTACCTCCAGTCATCTTGTCCTAAGGACAAATATAAAACCATGGTCCCACACTGCTGGACCTAAACTAACATGAGCTGTTGGACATGCGCTGATTCTGACCTAACTCTGTTTATGTGACTCTTCACTAGCCCTTCCTGGGCAAAAATGATTTTTCACTTGTGCAGAATCAAGTAACTATTACTGCACAGCTCCCATTTTTGAGACCACTCTATCTTTTTGTGTGATGCTGTGCCAAACTGAGTGAGCCCCTCAAATACATGCCTAAGAGAATTCAGCGCTAGTACATTTATGCAGGCTCTCTGTAAGCCAGAGAACACTGTGGAAACAGTAATTATCTTATTTTCCTTTAGCCAGATTATTACAGCTCCTCCTCAGTGGCCAGGATACAACTTAACTGTACTGTAAAGTATTGAATTAAGATCTTTACTAACCAGGAGCTTGTGATCTCTAATTACATCTTAGACTAAGTAATAACAAAACAACAGCAGTGCAATAAAGGTTGGCCTTACTGTGGTATGACTCTTCTCATAAGATCTTTCTTACCCTCAAGGTCTGCCTCTGTATCATGACAAATTACTCGGCACTGATGACTCTACAGTAATGTTTAATATAACTGAAACCAAGACATATCCCCTTGCAGAGGTCTCTTTGAAACGTAACGCACGTGGATTCAGCCAGGCAGTGGATGTCTTGCCCTCAGCAGCTGACCAAGCTGTGGTCAGGCCCACACACTGCCAGTCCTGCAACACATGCTGCAACCATTTCGGATCAGGAGCAGGAGTACCAAAAGTGAAACCATGCAAAACTATTCTTTCAGCACTGCCTTCCATCCGCATTCCTCCTCCACTCACCACCACCCAGCCAGATAGCCACTTCCTTCCACCGCTGCTCACTCCCATTTGCTCCAGCGCTGCCTGCACTTGCTTTCCTAACCCCTGCGCCCACATTTCCTCCTGACTCCAATCCTTTCCAAGCGCTTTCCTTTTTTTCTTTTTAGCAGATACTCTCCCTGACAAGGGCCAAACACCTTAAAGCTGCCAGTTAGCACTTTATTTCCATGCCTATCTCTTCTGCTGTGGATGGGGTGTGGAAAAGAATGGTAAGAGATGAATCTCCCTGAAACATCTCTTTCCAGTAACGTATTCATCTCCACTGACATATTGTGCTTTGTCCCTGAGTGCTCACTCCTTCCACTAACTGAAAAGAGAAAGACTTAGCAGAAAAAAAATGAATTAAAAGAACTTATGAGACAGTGAGAAGGCATACAGGATATAGTGTGAGTTTCTATGTCCACCTGACAAAGGAATGAGAAGCAGAGGGTCTGGAGAATAGAAGTACAGCTAAACATGAAGTACAGTAAAAACAAAACCAGACAGGGGAAAAATAAAGTAACAACAGCAGGAAAAGGCCTGGTGGATTGAAAGCGCAGATAAAGACAACAATAAAGGAAAGAGACATAGAGATGATGTGACACACATTACAGTCCAGCCAGCAATATTTTGCTTCTAAGAATTACTGACAAAGAACGTACATAAGAGGTATGATTAGGAAACATAACATATGAGTAGAAGCAAAGCAAGCATATGAAGGTAAGCAGATTTTTATGGATTACTGTACTGCACAAAGATGACAATACACAGATACCATGATTTTCACCAGCTACAGCTGGCCCAACTGCTAGAGCCATACAAAAATCAGCTAAGCTTGCTCCTAAGGACATCCCTCCTCCCTCAATATAGCAGTACCTCAGGCACCACCCTGGCAGAACGATACTGCTCCCTGGTCCACAGCAGTGTACATGACGGCACCAGTCCTTCCCACAGGAATCAACCCCCTGCCCAAAGGGAAAGGCAGTTGCAGTGACTTCCTGTAACCTCAGACGAATCTGAACCACATATTATATATCTGTAATGCACATAAAAAGTCAACCCTGCTTTATAAATTACCTGCTCTGGAAGGGATTCTGATCAGACCCATATGGGCTAAAGGGTTATGCCAATGATTCACATCCACCAAGCTGTGCTCCTAGAAAAGCACTGCTTAATTGTCCTTTCCAAATTAATTTTAGTGTATGAACAACTTCATGTCTGCAAGAATTATACAGGATATATCAGAATTACTATTTTGATTAGCTGTCTAAGCTTTCCAAAAGTCAGTTTCTGTTTATAATTTGATTCGTATGGCATCTCACACTAAAATTAATTTTGAGGTCAATGTCATTCTTTGAGAAAAACTGAACAGATAACACTTAACCATTTTTGAGGAACAAACCTGCTTTTTCTTCTATTCCTCAGGGAGTTTATCTACCCTTGACCATAGCACTTTGGTAAGACTGGTCAGCTGGAAGAGAGGTGAGATTTTAAGCATTAGCATGCTGTGAAAACTTGAAAGGATAGCACTCCCCTCCCCAAATGTTTTGTGAGCCAGGTTCATGAAAGTGCCAAAACAAAAGTATATGCAAGCTGAAGTCTTTTAGGCATCTACTATATGTCTACAAAATAAATACAATATAAACTGCATTAATTGAAGAAAGATTCCCAAATTCAAGAAATGGCCTACCAAGATGCTTCAATATGGAGGTTCAGTTAATTTTCTGAACATTTTTTCATTTTTAGAAGCAAACTTACTTTTATCTTACATTTATGTTCATTGCCATGGATATGGGAGCAACTAAATTTTAGTGAAAAAGCAGCTTCAGAGGAAACCAAGAAGTTTAGAATTGCATGTGTCAGGATTCAGGTAATTTCAAATTCACCCAGTAGTGTCCATAAACTCCTGGTATTGCAATACAAATGACTCAAAAAGATGGATTACCTCAGCAATTCACACAGCTCTGAACTGAAGCATTTCCCATGAGTTCATACCTTAAAAGATATTCTTTCAACAAAACCGAACAATGATTAAAGATGATCAGATCACCAATGGACTGAAAAATAGTAAGACATACTTAACCAATAACTCGGTGTAAATTATTTTGGTATTCCTGGGCATTAATAATCCTCTGTGATAGGGGCATTATAAAAAACAAGAGCTAAAACTCTAGACTAACCAAACCATTTTGTGGGATAAGAGACTATCCCAATCTACGTAGGCTTTTGGTCCTCAAGTCTTTGCGAAGATTGTCAACAATTGTGCAAATCGGTGGGTAAAGTTCCGTACAGTGGTACAGTCAAGGCAGTGGAGTATACATATGTATGTCCTACATGCACTGAACCAACAGACTCAAGTATAACTATCATGTTCTAGTAGCCACAAATTCCTAATAAATTAATAGTTGGATTTTCTCTTCGGATTCTTGTTAAACCTAAAGTCTTGAGAACAGTTTTGCCAAACATGAGAACAGCTGAAAGTTATCAGCTACTGTCTGTAAGACATGAGTACGCCTCTGTCTTGAGGGTATCAAAGCTACTCACGCAGCAAAAGTCTACAGCATATGAGCTGTGAATAACACTACATGAAAATGAGATTCTCCTTGAGTTAAAGGGGAAGTAGGCTGTTTCTTTCAAATTGATGGTCCTGAGGTCCATCCTCCATGTTGCACGGATTGGCTTACACTCATGTTACAAGCTACTGCTTGCAGCTGTTTCTCAGATGAGCCTAGGACATTTCAAAGTCAGATAACAGGGTAGTATTATGTATGACAAACCTGCAAGTGTTACACTGTATTAGAGCACAAGGAACACGAGACCTACCTACTAGAGCAAACATCAAAAACTTCCATCTTACTAGAGCTAAAGGAGAATCTCAAGTAACCAGTGTTTACTAAAGCTGAAAAATACCAAATTGTTCTTAGTTTAAGTCCAAATCCTTCAGCAGGTGGAGTTCATTACAATGAACACCATCAGCTCCTACCTGGATAGAAGTCTTGTTTCACTGCTGATTGATAGGGAGTAAGAAATGGCCTGATATCTCAGCCTGCTCTACTAGGCCAGTCAACACTCCTCTATTACAACAGCCAGAGGCAACCAATTCCTCATCCCAAGAGTAATCTCTCTTGTCCAGATAATTAATCTGCTGGTAGCAACACTAAGAACCAGGCATCTACTTCTCCCTTCTTATTTTTTTGCCCTGGCACTTGTGAGATACTTTCCTAAATTAACTGAACTCATTGAACTGACAGAGAAACAACCGGCCAAAAAAAAAAAAAAAAACAACACACCACCACCACACACACACAAAAAAAAAAAAACCAACCCACAAACAAAAAATCCCCACCCCAAAATACCAACAACAAATGCAAAGGCTTTCAGCCATTGCAGGGGCAACCACTGGGACTGCAAGCATGGCCTCAGCAGTTCCTACATCCTTACACTCGCAGGTTAAAGTGCCTCAGAGAACCACTTCCTAGCCCTGCTTCCTCCTCTTTCGTGGGGCCGGAGGGTGGTGTCACAGTCTGCTGGTCATGGTACGAAAGGGCCAGAGAGGAGTGAAAGGCCCCCCAGTGTCCTACCCAGCTGTCCCAGTGAAAAAACAAGACCTATTTCCTGATCACTTCAGTATGACCTCAACAAGGGATGCCACTGCAGACGACTGTCCTGGGTCCACCCTCCCTCATCTACAGCACAGACTTAGGGCTCAAGCAGTCACACAAAAAGCTGGATCAGAGAACTCACCACATTTTCATTTATTTTTTCAGGTCAGTTTTCAGACAGATCATACAGCTGTACAGAGCTGAGGGCTGGCACAATAGAGGCAAAGAAAACCTTTGGCTCAGAGAAGGTGGGATCAGCTCCCGCAGCAGCAGCTCAATGCTTAGGCTAGCCAAAAGTGGTTATGGAGGTGTTTCTGGACCTCACCAGCCACGGAAGGGAGGCCTGCAGTCCTTCCTCGTGCTCCCAGGATACAGCACCGTTACAGAGCTTTTGCAGAAGTAGAAGATAAACACCCCCTTTGCTCAGGCATACAGCTTAAACAGCTGCCTAGCCCTCTGCTTCCAAAACTAGCTCTGCTTTGTTATTCACAGTAACTAAGAAGGAAGGGTTTCTCTGTACATTCACCTGAAAAATCAAGATGACAGCGCTGTGAAATATTCTATTAAGTTGACAGCATTTCTCATGTATGTTTTGGCTTGTTACACAGTTCTGAGCTTGATATTTGTAAACAAAAACAAAACTGACATAAACAAAGGATTTTCTCTCTTTTTTTTCACAGCATAACTCCTAGAATCATGCCGTATTTGTAAACAACAGCTCCAGAAAGTTAGGGCTTCCATCAACCTGGACCTCCACAGGAAGCTGATCGGTCGTAAAGTCCTGCTTCCGAGCAAGAGATCTAAGATAGGAATTACTTATCAGCCACCTGATCTAGCACACAGCACACCAAGGGACATGCCAGTACTGAAGGAAGGAGACTGGAAACCCTGCCAGCATTAATGCTTCCTTTTAATAAATAGTCCCACAAACACTGGTATTGAAAAGGCTACACAAGACTTCTCTAAAACAAGAGAAAACTTCCCAAGAAAATCAAAGTGAAGTGAAATGGCATATTTAAAAGCTTAAAATGTCATTGGACAACCACACCTACTAAGCTAAGCAGTTACAAAAAGTATCAGACAAACCAAAAGTGTTAGACAAACCTTCAGAAAAAGTCCCAAACAAGACACATTATCATTAAATAAACTGGTAAATTTTAGGAATGCTAATCAAGAAAATACTTTAAGTACTTGATGTTATGATGCCTTACAAAAAGTGAGGGTTTTCAAAATAATGAAATGTATTTGAAAAAACATTAGAAATACTTACAACTACTCCACTCTTGGTGACAGTTTCCCGGTACGTAAAATTGCACACTGCCCAAGCTAGGTAATACGTGGACATGAGAGGGGTCTGTGAAAAGTGATCTGTAACCCATCCATCTTCTTCAAAAACAGAAGTTTCAACTGGCATGTTGGACAAAGATAAGTAAGTTGCTTGATGCCTGATGCTGATTTTGAAAGTGGCCTTGTAGATGGGCTCGTCAAAGCAAGGAAAGGCTTTTCTGGCATGAGTAGGAGAAAACTGCGTAACACCAAGAAACCTAGAAAAGAAGCAAACAAAAAAACAATATGATTACTAACTGTGCACAGCACTTGATTCATGGACGTACCAAATAAGATATCACTTAACTATTGTGGTTGGGGACGGGGGGGGCAGGGGGGGGGCACACCAAATTTTACAAAGTATACAGTGTTCGAGCACTGCTTTAACACTTTCTTACTACCTGTACTGCAACACAACTGATATAGAGTAACGGTCTACAAATTTCCTACAAATTTGCAGACACCACACTGATATTAAATAAATAATCCCTTGCCTCATACCAAACTTCAGGTTCCAGCAGCAGTTTCGTTCATTAATACGTGGGAAAAAAGAGTTAGCTAATATTGGTTATAAAATGTAAAACAAGTAAGGACAGTCCTCAGTTCAAACCAGGATTTAACAGCCTTCAGGGAGCTCAGTCTGCCCCGAGACACCAACAGCGCACTTTGCCTTTCTTTGGACATGAGAACTTATGGTCACCTACTGCACTCAAGAGGGTCATTGTTTTCCACTGCTGATTACTTCTGTACCGGTCACACGTAGGTCTGAGACACGCTACTATACAGCGCTGCTGGGGCAGTGCCAGTCCAAAAAACCATTCTGTGAGCTTTGCAGAATTACGAATATAAGCAAATGATTAAATAAGCAGAGAGTAGTTCACCGTTCTTCATTATGTGCTTTTCTTTTCTGGTGTATTTTATAGCGAACAAATTGACATTCTCAGTTAACGGGTCAAATTACGAAAAGATCTCTGAAGGAGGAAAAGGTATTTTTTATGTATAGAATGGGAAGGCTTTAGTTTGACAATAAAATCTGTACCTGTTTTCTTTGGAACTAAAGAGATTTTAACCCACATAGAGAACAGGAACCTTTCTGGGTAAAGACTTTACACATTTGGACAAAACCCATGAGCACTGATCTCTCTGCAGAAACAAGCTACGCTTAAAAGGTTCAATTACGGGGTTCAATAAGAATATTTACTGGAGGCATGCAGGATGAGAAAATGACTACGAACCAACTACGTAACTGTAAAGGTAGCACATATGTAGGCTTTTTGAGTGGTATTGATTCACGTCTCACTTTCCAAGGTTTCATCAGTGGAAATAACCATGCAATTTTAGATACCAGGTAAACGTTTATCAGAATTTTAGAGATTGACTAATCATCTGTTATTCCTCTTGGGAAGAGGATGGGTGGATAGATTTGATATAATGAAAATGGTGGCACCTATGATTAATCAGTCTGCAAGCATTATTCTGCAATATGATACTCCCTAATGCCAAGAGGGAAAAAAAACCAGGTAGCCCCTAAGGAAAATAAAAGTATCTAATTAACTTTTTCTAAAACTTCTTGGGTTTTATACATATTTTGGAGCATTATTTTATAAAAGAAACAAACTTTTTGAAATGTTACACTTTTATCTTGCTATAGTACATCCATGCCTGACAGAACCAGATACACGTTTCCCAGTGAAATTATCACCTCTTTCAAATAAGGTTAATTTTTTAAAAACTTGAAAAACTTTTCCACCACTGAAGCAGTTACCATTGTTCTTTTGTCTAAAACAAAAAGCCTTATTTGGCTACTAATTGTTGAAGGAATTAATCACATTGCATTTTTGTTGTCTCATTATAAAACATGGATTACTAAAATCATAATTCTGCACGAGGTTGCTAGATATAAGGTAAAAAGTTGGTGCCAGGTATTCCAGTGTTAATCCAACAAAATTCCATATTATCAGTGGATTTGCACTAGTGCAACAAAGCCAAATCAGCCAATTAAATGAAGCAAAGCAACTTAATTTATATGCAAAGTATTTCAAGTGGACCTGATTCTGCATTCCAGGCACACTCTACACAGCTACAGACATCAACAGAAGCTTCAAGTGAGCATGGAAAACTGTACTGGCCTGTTATTAATAAAGCAAGAATGATGAACTTTCCTCTGCAATTAACAATTTTAATGAGCTCAGGCACACATGTAAATGCATACTTAGGGAATATTGTATATATTCTGACACTCTCTAAATAAGAAAGCATTTTTTCCCCCCACTTCTTGGAGATCCTATCAGTAGTCTTTCAATACTTGTTACCTTTTAGGCCACTGAAACAATCCCCTCACCAGACTAACAGAACCTGATAAACTCTGCATTTTCTGTATTCTCACAGATAGACAGCTATATCCACCCACACATAACTGGGCAAACACTGGGCAGTCAATATTTACTACTAAAAATACCTCGACTACCAATAACAGTGATATTTATATCATGAGCATTACTATCAAACATCGATTTGCTTGTTGTGCCATAAAGCAAAACAAACAAAACGTTAAGCTGCTTCGCAAATACTAAGCCCTTACAGGTTTTCAAAAAACAAAAACAAAAAAAAAAACCCACCACACCAAACAAATAACAAAACATTTTCTGTGTTTTTCTACTTCTCTCTGTGTTAGGAGGCAAAGCCAAGAAAAACTTCCATAGCGTGCTGAAAGTGAAGAGCAGGCTGAGGATTTCATCCATCTCTCTACACGCCCCTCTGGGCACTGACATTTTTATCTCCAATTCCCCAAAATATCACCATAAAAAGTTTTACTTCTGGGAATGACAGCCTTGCAGCCTGTCTTCTCAGCATACCCACGGCAGTAATTTGCAGGTGTTTTAATTCCACCTCATCTATTAAAGGAAGACATGTATTTCTTCAACAACCTATCTATTTTGACATCTTAGTTGTTATAAGATGGAAGAACGTGTCTGTTTGTTTTGTCTATGTGATGTAAGAAATTTTTTTCCTTTTCACTTATGCCAAACTTTGATGTTCATTTAAATTAGGCGTGCATATTCTTCTGGTACTCTACAGTAGCTCACTATTAGATGTCTGTCGATTACTGCCAGTAAATTCTGGCACATAATGCAAAGTAAATTTGTAGTATATCACTTGCGTTTTACATTTCAATTAAAGCGGCAAAGATTTCAGTAAGAAAACACTTATGCAGCTATCAACATTTCAGGCTGATTTATGACTTTCACCTGTGAAGACCACAGAAAATGAACTAACTTTAGGAAAAAAAATTGTAAAGTGAAGGCATTACTATGTTTGTGAAGCCTCACAGTTAGCCAGAGTTATTCACTCCTCATGTACAACAGGAGTGAAAAATGATGGTTTAGACCCTTTTATAGCAACTGCTACTCCAACGAGGTTGCTGTATTTTAATCGAGTATAAAGATGTCAAAAAGCTAAAGCCCTGCTGGAACATCAAGGTCTCTCAGAGCATCAGGAAAGCCTGTCTGTCTATCACAGTAGAAGACATCCATGTTTAAGGACTACAAATGGTTATATGTATTACATTAAAAACGGGTTACTAATCAAAACGCAAATCGCTACACTGCAAGAGCATGCTCTGAACAAAGAAGTTCCCTGGTTTAGAACGTGTATTATTTACTTTGTACTACAGTGAGTCGTTAAGCCTGTGACAGTTGAAAAGGAAAAACAGTACTTCTATTAATCAATGTGTGGTTATAGTTTCAGGTGTTTACAGTTTTAAAAACAACATTTTACTGAAAGAAATACAAGTGAGCTGCTGCAAAGAAGAAAATGCCACTGATTTGAGTATAAGAATGCTACCTTACACAAGATAAGGATCTTGCCCAGTACAACTACATTCAAGTGTACTAAAAACAAAGCAACTCGTACCTGAAAAGTTATACAAAGAATACTGAGAAACACATTTTACCACCGCCTTCCACCCTGCGTCTTAAGCCATCTCGATGATTCAGAAAGTGAACAGGCCTTTTGTTGTTGTTTTTTTAAATCATAACTGGGGCACCGGTATTGAAGTGTAGTACAGTAACTGTTTGACAGTTCAATTATTCCTATACAAAGTCTAAACACACAAGAATAATAACTCCTTAAATAATTTCTTGGGTTTGTAAAGTGAATTATATCCCCTGCTGTTAAGAGTATTTTGTCTTCTGATTTGCCCATTTCCATACAGGTCTGTAAGAACTCCCTATTACCCCAGTCATTTACTCCTCTGTAATAAAAGGCATTTTATCCACATCTTTTGCTACAACCATGCTTTTTCAAACTTCCATTTTATTTCACTGCGATGACAAATTGCACAAACTTAATTTCAGTCCTGCTTGCAGTTCTAACATCGGGCTGTTTAAAATCGTCAGTAATCATAGTAATGAAAATATGGTTTAATACAAGGGCTGGTGATTTAATTGAGTCGGTGAGCGCTCCTTTTCCTGTCCGACTTACTATTTTTGCCCAGTTCTTCCAACTATAAACTCTTTGCTTCACAGTATAAAACAGGAAGATTCAGGAAAAGAAAACCTGTCACTGCACAGATGTTTCAAGAATGGACAACTTAAAAAGAAACCAATACTAAAACGACAAACCATGCCAGAGCTACCAAGGAGCCCATCCCATCTTTTGTGTTGCAAAGCCTGATTGCAGTTAGAAAACTACTTTAAAAAACAACTCTGTATAATGCCTAAACAGGGGGCTCCACCATGACCCTGCTACCGTAACAGGGGCCTCGACAGGGACCCAAGGGCTGCAATAACAAGGGTAAACACAGATCAAGATCGAATCCTGTTCTGCATGAAAACTGGAAACCGAGCAGGTTGGCCCTGTCACGGGGTGCAAATCTGCAGAGACCCAGTTGCAGTAAGCGGCGTAAATGTATTCACCTTACGTGAAATCGCATCCCACCACCTTTTTCTTCAAATAATGAAGTAAAAACAAAACAGCAGAAAAGTTCCGCTCCCCTACACCCTGCTATTTGTAACCTGGCAAGGCTCTGTCACACGAGGACACACGGCAGCCGGACGCAGAGGGAGTGTTTATTAAACAGACCCGGAGTCTCCGTTCCGGGATTGCCCCGGCAGGGAGGGAGTAGGCGGTGTGCTTTACTCCTGCCACCCTGGGGAGTTTACTCGTTCCTATCGCCCAGTTCCAAGCCGCGCCGGGGCACACCTCCTC
>NW_009612642.1:0-456 GCF_000690535.1 Cariama cristata
GGGAGCAAGCCGAGCCGGCATTACAAAACTCCCAGGGCCCCTGCAGGCACCGGGCGCTGCAGATAAGCAGCTCAGGAAAGGTGGCCGAAATGGGAGATCGAGGAGACACGCTCCCCTTGCCAGCCGGCCCTCCCGCTCCCAGAGGGAGCTGGTCTGGAGCTGGTATCCCCTGGTTCCCCTGGTAGCACTGCAGTGTCCTCACAGGAGCCAAAAAGACCCCAGGGGCTGCGCAGAGCCCATCCAGGGGCCAGGCACTCGCCATGACTTGCCCGTGCTCGGCATCAGTGCCAGACGTGCCTGGCTGTTTGGAGAAAGGCCCCTGGCATTTCCTCAAAAGAGCCAGACGACTGCATCCCAGGGCACAGCCACGTGCCCGCAGCCCCGTCAGCACCAGGCAGGATTCGGTCCTCCCCTGCACAGGTCACTTCTTGTTCCTGAGCTGGGGAGCAGCCAAAA
>NW_009612642.1:531-1012 GCF_000690535.1 Cariama cristata
GCGGCACATTAAATCCAAGCTATCTTCGTGCATTAACCCACAAATAACCGCTTAGCACTTACCTGTAAAATCCTGCCAGTAGAGTCTTTGTGCACGGCTAAACACGCCCAAACACAGCGACCCAGAGCGGGAGGCCTCCACCACTCCCCGGGCTGGAGCACGGACCCTTTACAGCATCCCTGGTCTCACCGCACCGCTGTTCTTCAAAGCTCCAACCTCTGAGCCCTGAGACTGCACAGGGCCCTCCGCTCTCCTTTGAGACAACACGTACAATCGCCTCCAGCCCCAAAATGCCCAGAGAAAAGTGTGCTGCTCCCAAAGCTCAGCAACCAAAGGAGCAAAAACCCCAAACTCTCCTGAATCGTGCTCTTGGATCTGTGGGTTTATTGCAGTGTTTTTAATCTTCCTTACCTCCGTTCCTGCTGGATGCAGGCCTTTCAAACAAGGCTCATCTTACCCGTTGTGGCAGAGTCCAGAAGCA
>NW_009612642.1:1059-1419 GCF_000690535.1 Cariama cristata
CATCCAAGGGAAAAGCAAGCAGGAGCACGCTTTCAAACCGCAAGCTGCAGGGAAGCGGCTCAACAGGGTGGCACAAGCACGGCTACGAAGCAGGGCTGCAGCAACGCGCAGTGTCCCCCTGAAACCGCCCCAACGGGGCTCTGAGCTTTGCCCAGCACCAGCCCCCCCACCGAGGATGGGGGCAAGGGCTGGTCCAGCTCGCGGGACCTTCCCTTCTGCAGCTAGGCACCTCTCGCACAAGAAGCTATTACAGAAAAATAGTTTTGAAGAGATCAAGTGGGATTAATGCCTTATTCATCCCTTGCCCCAGCGCTGACTGCTGCCGGGGCTGTGTTTACCGTGGCTCCTAGCAGCGGCACA
>NW_009612642.1:1461-1820 GCF_000690535.1 Cariama cristata
CCCCCACAGCCCCCGCCGCCGTTGGGGTAGGACTCGGGCTGTGCCGCTCAGTTTCTGACCCCACGCCAGCCCAGCCAAAGAATATAACCCTCGTCGTGACATGCCTGCGTGCCACAGCCCTGCAGGCGCGTGTATTTTGACTCAGGGTTTCTTGGCGCATCAGAAAGTGCCTCTTTCATAACGCCTATGACTTTTTAAGCCTCTGGTGCATTAATGACAGTAACTCTATAACATTAATAGCCAGTTCCCGGAATTGCACAGGTGGTGTCCAGGGCAACAACACAGCGGGTGATCCCAGGTGACAGCACAGCCAAGTGTTGTCGCACCAGGATGTGCCATTCCCTCCCACCCCGCTGCCA
>NW_009612642.1:1834-5884 GCF_000690535.1 Cariama cristata
CGCTCTAAAGCGGCCTCAGGTGTGGATTGGGGCAGTTTCCCCTGCTAATCCTCCTGGTGGGCCCCCACAAGCCAAGGGGGGCCTGCCCAGGCTTAGCTGACCCTCTGCTTTCTCTGGGCTGCCCTCCCCAGGGTGGCTGATCACGCTAGCTGAGCGCTTGCCGTGGGAATTGCCACAGGGCCAGCCGGCCACACTGCCACAGACCCTTCCCACCCGCCAACTGCTTTTTGGCTGAAGCTTCAGCTCGGTAACTGGTTTTCCCCTCCGGTTTGCAGGATTTAGCCTCCGAGCGGCCAAATGGCAGAGGTAATACCTGTGGGAGCCGGGGGTGCGAGCGCTGCCAGGCTGGGCCTGGTGACGTGGGACCACACTCCTCTGCCTTGCAGGCGCCAGCACACGACGCAAAACCACCACGGCGCTGGAGTCCTTCAAGCGGATCGGCATCCCCGTCCTGGCAGCGGTGCTCAGCCTCGCCTGCCTGGCTATGGTCGGCTTCCTGGGTACGGCTCCTGCTCTCCTCTCCCCCCTCCTCTCGCACAGCCACGGCTCGGCAAACACGGCTCTGGACCCAGGGCTCAGCTGGGACCGGCTCTCCCACCTTCTCGCTGAGCCCCCAAGCGCAATCCCTGAGCCTGCCCAGCAGCGCGAGCTCAGCGCTGAGCTCCCCTTTCCCTCCAGTCAAGGTGTACCTGGACTACCACTACTTCTTCTGCAAGCAGCCCCTGAAGCTGGTGCCGCTGCAGCAGGTGTGTGACGGGCAGATGGACTGTCTGCAGGGCGAGGACGAGGCCACCTGTCCCCAGTGGGTCCCTGAGGGGCCACCAGCTGGGGGTGAGTCTAGGACACCCTGCTAGAGCTCCGGAGGGTCTGGGCTGCTGTGGCAAGCCTCCACCTGCCGAAGTCACCCGTGACAAAGCTGACTTTGTGTCTGTCTCCAGCCCGCGTTTCCAAAGACAGATCCATCCTGCAGGTGCTTAACAGAAACACCGGAGCCTGGTCCTGCATCTGCCACGACCACTTCAACCTGGTGCTTGCGAAAGCAGCCTGCGAGCAAATGGGCTACAGGAGGTACATGACTGCGTTCCCCACGCCTCTCTCACCTGCTTTATCTATCCCTCTCCCATAAAAGCTCTTTTTGAGCAGGGCTCTGTTTATTTATAAAGCATTCAGAGCTCTGCACTAGTGGCTCCACCCCATCCCCACCAGGCAGAGCGCTCTGTGCATCCCTAGGAGCTGGCTGGTCTCTGTACTAGAACTCCTGGCAGCTTCCCACGTAAGCACAGTTCTGTCCCCAGTGTCCCCTGCTCTGTCCCTAGCCCACGGGTACCCTGCCCTGCTCCTACCCCTCGCCTCACCCCCACCTACTCGCAGCCACCCACGCAGCACGGCCGCCCCGCAGCTCCCGACGGCGGGCACTCACCTCACCGGTGCAGCCCTCCCGGGGATGTGCTGAGCCCAGCCCAGGTTCTCACCCCCGGTGGGGCTCACCTGAGGAGGGGGCCAGGGCCCTCCACTCCCCTTTTAAAGCCCCAGGAGAGCAGTGGTTGGCTGGGGTGGGTGGGTGATGCACAGCTGTGGGCAAGGCTGAGTCGTTGCAGCTGCGATGAATCTCCGTGTCACCCACCTGCGTCCGCCTTGCCTGCTGCCCTGGGCTAGCGGCAAGTTTGGAGGGCAGCAGTCAACTAAAGCTGGTTAAAGCCCAGATTTGGGGAAACAGCTTGCTAGCCCTGCGTGTTTGGTGTCAGCCCTGGGTGAAGGGAGAGTTTGAGTTAAGTTAGAGGTATCCTAGGGAGAAGATGGGTTCCGGTGTTTGAGCCCCTCCAGGAGCCTAGACTGAGCCCAAGATGGTATTTTCCAGTTCCAGAAAGTCAGGGATTGAGGCTTTGAGTGCAGGCCCCAAATGTCAGGACACCCCCGAGGTCCCTTGGGCGCTGCCGGCCCGCAGTCCCTGAATAGTCGGGAGCCGCCTCCCTCCCTTTACCGTGCTCCTGTCCCCGGTCCTGAGCGCAGCGGCCAGTTCCCCCATCCTGCCACCGGCCCTTCAGGGCTGTGGCCCTTCCCTCTTTTGGCATCCCTGTGTCCCTGACCCAAGGAACCCCCTTTTTCTATGGGGCCTTTCTCTTGCTTACTGGTGCAGGGTCCACAGTCCCTCCCTAAGCTCCTGCTTCCTTCCTATTTCACCGGCTCTTAGTGGGGGGCATGGGCAAACATTTAGGACCCAGTTGTAAAGCTCCAGTCCTTTTTTTTGGATCTGGGTTATGCCATCTTTGGCTCAGTCCGAGCCAAACCAGCCAAGACTCCGGGCTCCTGGAGGTGCTCAGGCACCAGTGCCCGTCCTCTCCCAGCACCTGTCCCCTGCGGGTAGCGTGCCTGGGACTGCGCATCCCGGGGGGGGCTCGCTGAGCTGTGCCCCCCTCCCCGTGTCTTTCAGCATCCCCACTTTCCGGGCGGCAGAGGTGGGTGCAGGGCAGCCCCTGCCTCCCCGCGAGGTCGGCCTGAGCAACGGCAGCCTCCGGCTGCCCGAACCGGGCAGGTGAGTGGTGGGGCTGTGCGGGAGGTGGCCGCTGAGCCCCTCGCCCTGCGTGGGAGCCTGGCCGCACAGCCAGAGCCTCTCTTCTGCCAAATCCAGCCCTTTTCCTCCCTTTTCCAGGAAATGCCTCTCTGGATCGGTTGTCTCTCTCTTTTGTTCCAGTAAGTATCACGATGCTGTTTGCATCTTGCGGGTGCGCAGGGCCTCGTTGCTGGCACAGCCCCGTGCGCTGTGCTGCGGCCACAAGAGCTCGGCTCTGGCCCAAGCCCTGGCCCTCGCCGCTTCCCGTACTGTTTCCATGAGAAAAGCTGGCTTTAATTACTGCTAACCTTCTTGTGAAGCCAGTAGAAACCTCCCTGAAACGAAACACCAATGACAGGCTTAACCAGCTGCCTGGATGGGTTTACTTTTGCTGATGAATTAGCCCAGTTAAACTAATCTGCCCGGTGGGCTGGAGAAGGCAAGGAACAGATGAACCCCTTTCAGCGAGCCTGGGGACAACGTGCAAACAGAGAACAAAAGGGGGTGTGCAAGTGGCCCACAAAGGGGTGACAGGCAGCGTCGGAGGTGGGGGGGTGAGGCACCAGGGCCACTCTGCCCTCGCTGGGAGGTGCGGGAGCCTCCATCCCCGCTCAGCCCCGAGGACAGAGGAGGGCAGAGGGGGTGCTCCTTCTCTCCCCCCCGCCGCAGTTAACGCCTTGCTTTGTCGCTGCTCCGCCGCCCGGCAGAAGACTGCGGGGAGAGCGTACGGACTCCACGCGTGCTGGGCGGCAGTCCGGCCGCCATCGAGGCTTGGCCGTGGCAGGTCAGCCTGCAGTACCGCAAGGAGCACATCTGCGGAGGCAGCATCATCGACCCCAGCTGGGTCCTGACGGCAGCGCACTGCTTCAAGTGAGTCGGCGACCTCCCCGCTGCAGCATGCCCGCTGGCCGGCACCGACGTGCCAGGGCTGGCTCTGCTGCTCGAGGCCAGGCTGAGACCCTCTGGGTTTAAGCCAGGTGTTGCTTAAACGTCCCGTGATTAATACGTCCGCACAGGTCTTTGTGCCCCTCGGTGCAATGCAGCTGACCGATGCTGCAGGGCAACGTGCAGGCAGGGTTTTGCTGCCTGTCCCCGCAGCAGAGCCATGCAGGGGAGCAATAACAGACGTGTCTGTGGACAGGAACAACCCCATCGTTCAGAGCTGGCGCGTGAAGGCCGGCTCCGACCTCCTCTCGGGCACCGCCACCCTCGCTGTGGAGAAGGTTTTCCTGGCCGAGGTGATGCCCGCGTCTTCCAAGGACAATGACATTGCCCTGGTGAAGCTGCGGTCTCCCCTGCGTGTCTCAGGTGAGACGTGGCACACGCCTCCTCGGAGCAAGAGCTCGCAAAGGCAAAGCTCGCTAGGCACCGAGCAGCAGAGCGGAGAGGGCCCCGGTGTGAGCGGTGCCTTACCGAGAGCGCAGCGGGGAGCTGGGTGCCCAGCCGGCATGTGGCCCTGGCTGGTCTGGGAGGGGGTGTCTTCCTCCATCCTCCCCAGA